>NC_056729.1:844894075-845066575 GCF_019279795.1 Protopterus annectens
TAGGCACTATATTTAAAGTCGTCTGTATAGGTTATTTTATTTCTAAGCAAAGTACAGAAAAAAAAGAAATGCACTCATTTGGGTATAATAAATATGCTTTTGAGTCATCTCCTTTGTCAGTATAATTGACTTCAGTTTTCTCAAAGTAACTTGCATGTCAAACTTAAAAGAATACTCCCAATGTATTCTAAAGTACACGTGAAAAGCAACATACTTACTGAAGGCAAGAGGAAGCTCCCATTCATACTGCAGTTCATGCAGAAAATAAAAACCTTATTCTTGCAGGGTCGCTCTTTTCTATTCTCCACAGAGTCATTTTGTCAGTTCAATCCACAGAGACGCTCACTTCATGTATACTGTGTCTTCATAGTTTCTGTTAGTTTACAGTAATTAATCCCCATTAACTTTCTGTCTGAGATGTTCATTTAAGAGGCACCATTTTTCCCCTTCTGGAGTGACTCTACATCATCATTATGAACAGACTCCCTGCATTATTAGCAAGGCACAGCTGCATGACTTTATATTTGGTTATGTATTTATCATTGCTGTGAGCGTTTCTGAACATAAAAAGTGCAAATTCCATCCTTCTGTAGCAAACGTGTACCAAAAAGAGAGACAGACTGAGAGTGAAACTCTTGACACTGGCATCCTGTTCAGCATGTAAAACAACCACTAATGCATTTCTTTAGTCTGTTATGGTACTGATAGTGTAGCAGAAAATCTCTTAAATAGCAAACCTTGCTGTTTAAAAGATGATATTCATAATACCGCAGGGATAAGTACTATATGTGTGCAGCCTAAGCATAGCCCTAGTGATTGCCCATTGCTGTATAATTCAAGGTTCAAAAGGTTATGTTCTGTCTAATTTATTTAAATGCAGGTACAACTTGAAGATTATGTCATGGACCAGGATGGGGCCTTTGCTCTCCAGTCTTGGGGTGTGAACATTCAATGGAACCTAATTTTAGAAAGAACACTTCATGAGCTTAATTCCTTTTTACATCATAATTTGCAGTACTGCCTTTCATGTCATGAAGTACCCATCTCTACCATTACACCTTCAGGAATCTGAACTTGACCAGTGCGAATCAGCAGAAACTGAATGAGGTCATTGACCATCTTTATGAATGGGGCTCAACTGTCTCACAAAAATGACCGTACATGTTCAAATGCTGTTCGAATCAAAACCTTCTCAATTTCAGCCACCAAAGTTATGTTATGATTATTTGTTACGACTTTCAAACTCTGGATGTGTAGTGGCTCATATGATACCTTTCTCTGGGCTTCAGCGGCACAGCTGTACTCTACTTACTTAAATTAGGATAATCCGGTTTGATCCCTGACCAATAATAGCTGTGAGCAGGACAGAAAAATCATATTCTTCCATTTTCAGGACTAGTTGATTTGATGTGTGACTTGCTATGTATTCCTTTACACATGTCCTAAAACTTTCCAGCATTGACACTGAGTCTCTAGATGCCCAGGAACTCCCCTAATTTGCTTTAAAATGCTCTAGAAGTATGTGTTTGTGTTACAGTTAAGTGGGGAGGAGATACTTGGGTTTTTGTTAGAAGATGTGGGAAAGGGTTCACCAAGAATGTGTGCAATTTCTCCAATACCTAAATACTAGAGCATGACATACATGTTGTGTCAATAGCACACACGCACACGTGCCTGTGTGTGTGTGTGTGTGTGTGTGTGTGTGTGTGTGTGTGTATACATGTATATATATAAATATATATATATTATACATGTATATATATAAATATATATATATATTATATATATATATATATATATATATATATATATATATATATATATATATATGTGTGTGTATATATATATATATATATATATATTTATATATATATATTTCTTAGATATAACAATTCTTAAATCGTTAAATGGGATACTACAGATAGATTTTTAATAGGAAACATTTTAACAAGAATTAATTGCTGTTTCATCCTCATCATGTAACTTCAACTATTCGTAAATCACAGTCTGTAAGAATAACTTGTATATCTAGCACTATGCTGTAATACAGAAAGGACTCTGAATCCTGTTTCCTCCCACGTTACAAAGACATGCATCTTTTGCGTTTCTCCATGGGACTCCGGTGAAAATTGGCTGTGTTCCAAGTCAGACTTTCCCAGTTAACAAATGTTAAATAAAAATAAATAATTTAATTCATAGATTTGTATATAGAGGCTATGGTTGCAACAATAAATAGATCGGTTGAGTCTATGCTTGTGTATAATGTATTACAACACATTACTGAGTCAGAAACAGATGCTCTGTCCAATACTAATAAGCCCCATGACAATATATAGAAGCACCTCTTTCTAAATCAGGAGAAATATTATTAACCAAAGGTTTATTTACTGGAAAATAAAAATTCTTAGTACTGTTATAATCTAAGAATATAAGTTCAGCTATAGAACAGGAAGAAACTTACAGCAGAATTTAGGTAAGTATAAAATAGAGGTATTACACCTTTACTTAAATTTGAGCCACGGTGGTACAGCGGTAACATTGTTGCCTCACAGCAAGAGGTACTCCTGTTTGATTCTCGGCTGGAGTGCCTTCTGTGTGGAGTCTGCATGTCCTCCCTGCAGTCGAGTGGCCTCCGAAAGACATGCGTGAATGGGCGTGCCTTCGCTGAAGGTTGGGCATCGGGCTGGCAACTTGGCACCATAAAAATCGACTGCCAATCATTAGCAGACCGGAGTTCCGCTGTGGTGACCCCTAACCATGAAAAAGCCGAAAAGACAAACAACACCTTTACTTAAATTTAAGTTTTTGTACTGACGGCCATGTGGAAATTATGCTCAGTATATGTGCATTCTCTAATGTAATTATTCTTCAACATGTAACCCAAGGAAAAATTTTGAAAATTGTCATAATAAAACTTGCACTGCACATAGAACTATTTATGTAGTGCAATGCACTTGTTGCTCATTTTCTGTTGGAAACAGCCACATGGCACATGCTTAAAGAAAGGATACATGAACATAATATTGTCCTATATAAATATATTTAGCTACACCATTGGCTACATTTGTTTTGATTGGCATTGATAAGGTGGCACCTGGTGGCATAGGGGCATAGGCTGACAACTGGATTTAGATAAAAAGGAGAAAATGGATTATTAATTACGGAGCACATTATAATCAAGGTTTAAATGAACATTATTAAGTGTGGGAATTTATCTAAGTATCTATAAATCATTGTGATAGGTGGGTTTTCTGCACTAATTACACTGAAGAAATATTTCAGCAAAACCAGTATCTGTTTTTGTGTGACTTTGAAAAATGAATATTTGTTTTACATTCACCATTGAATGCTAGAAATTCATTTTGCTAGTATTATTTTATATGCACCAGATGAGTGAGCAATACATCCATGCAATAGTTGATGTTTTGGGAAACATACACACATGTGCACACACACACACACACACACACACACGTGTGCACAGACACACACACACACACACACACACACACACACACACACACACACACACACACGTGTGCACGCACACACACACACACACACACACACACACACACACACACACACACACACACGTGTGCACACACACACACACACACACACACACACACACACACACACACACACACACACACACACACACACACACACACACACACACACACACATGTGCACTCATGTTGCCAGTTGTTTTACTTAAAAAGTAATAGGTAGTTTTCCTGGATAAGTAGATATGAAGTAGGAAAAGCTTTAGAAAGCTGCATTTTTAGGGAGCCCATTGCCTATCTGCTCTTCTACCAAAGTATTCTGGCATATGTATAGTTTGCTTTTACCAACAGTTTTCATTATCTATATACACCAAAAGCACTAGCAATTATTACAGTTGATGTTTTTCTAGTTCATTATATTTCACTTTCTTTTATTGTTTGAATTTGTAATTTGCCATTATTTAAATTTTGAATTACTTTTTATTTTTAGACCAATTTGGTTAAAGTACTTAAGTGATCTTGTGTTTGAAAATGAATAAAAGAAAGTAATTCTGCTATGTTTGATGAAGAAAATGAAACAAGAGAACAAGCGAGTGATTAAAATGTTTTACTACCCCTTCCACTTTAAATACAGCAAGCAACCCTCTGCCAAAGCAACAAGCTATGCATGCCTTGTATTGTATCACCATAAGACCCTAGAGTTTTATTTCTCCAAGTAATACATTTTATTTTAAATATTAATGAATGACTGCCTATGTATTTTAAAAATAAATAAATAATGTATCACAAACAGGCCCTTATGTTTTGTGTATATTTTCATCCTTTGTCATTAAATGGACTCTGGGTCACCTACTATATTGTATTAAAAATGTTTTCACTTTCCTTAGAGTGAATTAAAAAGTTGAAAACCTAACTTCTGTCATACCTTTCTGAACCACAAAGTGACAATTTGCACGGCTTTTGAGGGATTTGTGTCTCATTACTAAAGGTAATTTCAGTGACTCCTAAACCTCTGAAGCAGATTTACTGAAAACCACATTCAGTGGATCTAAAACATATCCATGGGACCAAACCCCATCTGCACCCCAATATGAAGGAACCCTCTCCATCCCTATTATCTTATTTCTGCATAACTCCACATTCACAAAAGAGTGGTGAAAGGGCAAAACTGGCTTCACTGAATTTAGGTTTTATGCAAAACTGTTTTGGAGGCATGGGACTCACTGAACTTCCCTTTTTGAGCTGCTTACTCCTTTTTTGAATATCATTTTGTGCACCCAGGAGTGGCTGGTGACATTAAAACAGGGTGGGGTGGCTGGAAATGAGAGAATGAGTGTGACTAACTGAAAAGGAGTGTGGTTATATCTGAGAACCACCAGCTCTATGCATGGTTACCATGCCCCCATAAGATTTTCCAGAACCAAAGCACAACCCTCCCCATGGCTACAGAAAACCACTAAGTCAGAAAGAAATGAAAACAGATAAGCCTGGGAGCACTGGCTAAAAAACAAAACCCCCGCTAGACAGAAGAATTCCTACAGAACTTCAGAGTCAAAAAAGCTAATAAAACAGGACAAATTCCAATACCACCAGTGCCCTAAGACTCTCACAACAGCACAGCCCAATTCTGGTCCTCCATAAACTCCATCCTCCACCCAGGTAAGGTCAGGTACCTCCCTCTCCCCATCTCCCTCCTCAGAAAATATTGCTACCTCATTCAACACATAACACACCCAACATACTTAATACTAGCTCACTAGCTAAACCCCCAACCCCCCTCCTCAACCCACACACCTTCAACTAGTAATCCCCCTACTCTTCTCTCTTTCTCCTGTACCTACCTCCAAAAAAAAAACTCTTAACTAAACTTAAAACACCAAATTAGCAGCAGACAACCTCCCAGAATACCTAAGCCGCAGCTGAAAGCTGATGTGGGTCTACCCCACCATCATCTTGATCTTGATTAGATCTCTCAGAAAAAGTACATTTCCCATTGTGTGGAAAGTCTCACATATAATTCCCCTCCAAAAAGGGACCTCTGGAACTAACCACCACAATCCCATAGCCATTTCTCTCTCTCCACTCTCCAAAATACTAGAGAGATCATACTCACTCAGGTCTCACACTACCTCCCCTTAACAACCTCCTTTCCAGTGGTTTCCAGCCAAACCACCTACCAAACCATAGCACTACCACTGCCTTACTCCTTTACTATCCTGCAGCATACAAGCAATGGCTATCTCTCTCTCTATCTCCTCTGACCTATCTAAAGACCTATCTTAAAGCATGAACAAACAACATCATGGTCCTCTGCCCTCTCTCCTCTCAATAAGTCACCATTCTCAATCACACACACCAACTGATTTCTGAAGTCACTTGTTGTAGAATGACGCAATCCGCGCTGTGGCATGAGCTCATATCTCCCCCCCACCCTGTCTCCCATGGGGTTCCCCAAGACATCCATCCAACCTACTTTACTTTTCTCTCAACCAACCACTAATCTAGCCTCTGCCACCAAACACACTACACATCCAATGCAGATGACTCTACCATCATCATCAAGCCAGATCCCTACCCAAACTGCAAGAAAACACAAACAGCCTTTTTCCTCTGTTGAAACATGGTTATCCAACATGCCCAAAACTAGCCTAAACCACACCAAAACTTAAACTAACAACTCAACCCACCAAACATACTCAAAACAACTCTCCTTCACTTTAACATCATAGCAAAGACAACAAACACCTGGATATACCCAAAAACAATAAAATTGCTATTTGGAAATAGACAATAAAAAAAATGAAAACATTCACTCCACCACCATAATAAAAAAACCAAAAAAAACTAGGAGCATTACAGAAAAATAAAATAAATCACCAAAGGCAAAGATTTCACAGCAAATAAAATTCCCAATCTTATCTCCACCTTTATGCCTCTGTCTCCTAGTATATACCAAAACCTGGTAAAACAATCTAAACAAGCTAGAGACTCCATAACAAAAAATAGCTAAAACTTGGGGGGCATCCTACCGTAGTCACCACTCACTCTCGTCTCTCACTTGCTGAACTGGGCTGGCTTGAACTCCCCCCACAGTGGTGTCAACTCACTCACTCACAACCCATAAACAACCACTAAACCCACCATCCCTCCTCCGATCCCTCCACAACTATCGCACTACCACCACCACCTAACCATCATAATAAAAAACAACTGCAAACACTCACTTCCAATAACCTCTCTGGCTGGAACTCATTCACTATTCTCTATAGCCCAATGCAATTATCACCAACTCCACAACACCCACACCATCATACCTATACATGTGCACCCAACATCCTTTATTTAAACCTACTCTATTAAAGGCTATGCGTATTGCCACTGCTCCTCACCTCTATCAACTCCCATGATGACAACCAATTTTCTCCCACTAACTACCACTAACTACCTTGATGATAGCAAGCTCATTGTTGAATTTGTCTTAACTTCATATTATAATACGAACTACTTCTCATTGTTTATCATGATAAAGATTGTTAATTGTGTCATCAGATAGTGTTAAGTTCTTTCTACTGTAAATTTATGTTATAATTATAATCACTATGTTTAATCTCTGTTTATATGTTTGTCATAATTTCTATGGGAGTTTTCCTGGGCTTCCGCCCCGTCCAGTCCTCCAAATTTTAAATAAATAAACAAATTGTCATATTCTACTGTTCATGGTGAATGGTCTTCCAGCAGTAGCCGTACTCTTCAGATAATATACCAGAGCTTGCCTGAGAAAGGAGAGTGCTTTTCAGACATATGAGGTGGTTGAATATGTACCACCATAATACCATAAAACCCAATACCCTGCAGATTAGATCTTTTATTAACTTTTGCCTTAAGAGATATTTAGGAGTTACCTGCAGTATTCATAACTCAAACCTGAAAAAGTCCATTCCACTATACCTCATTAGAATCAAAAGGAGGAAACTCCCCATCCATGTAAAGCAAAGCTCATCTCTGTGTGCATTCAAGTGCAGCTTGGATCTATGGATGGGTAATAAGAAATACACCTGAGGACTGCCCCCTGTACTGCTACTAAATGCTTTATTCCATGCATGGATCCCCTCAAATCACCTATGGTATGATCCTATTTATTCTCACAAGGGGTATTACATAATTATTGACTATGGGATGGGCAAGGACAAATGGGATAGGTTCATTCAAGCACAAAAAAAGAAAACTGGCTAGGCTTAAAATGGCCCACAAGGGCATCTAGCATAGTACTTACCTAGGAACCAATAAAGGAGTTAGCCAATAACAAGTCTGTGTTTTTGTTTCCTAATAAGTGTTGCATGCTGCAATGGCTACAGACATACCTGCTTTTTGTGACAATGTAGTTAACAATAAATAATTAAGACTTTTGCAACACAGTGAGATTTTCTTATCTAACTGCTGCTAAACATAATCACGTAAAGAAAATCAATACAAGATGTGCTATCCAAAATAGCTAGCAGTAGACATATACAAAATAGTGGAAAAAAACTGAAGAAATGTAATCCCCTGCTCTTGTCAAAAGTAAAGTGTAAGTATACTATAAATACAACCTTTGTTACACTCCAAAATAAAACTCCAATTACCATGGCCTCATGTATGTAGTAAAGCAATGCTTTTCAAATGTTACTCTGGCAAGATACAGTACTCATTAAAGTCTCTTAACAGACTGCATGGGGAAGTAAAACAGTTCTACCCCAATTAAGCTAATGCATTAATTTGGTTAATTGTATAGCATAGTAGTTCTTATTAGACTACAATCATTGCAAAACATAGTTTGGTTTCCTACAATTTTCCTAAAAGTATGTCTGTAAATCTTATATCCAGTGGCTGTGATGAAAAAGTAAAGGAACATTATCCATGTAGCTGGTGAATATTGTAGCTTCTCATAGACTGAATTAAGCACCAAATATACACCAACATCTTCAGACTACTGCTTGTGTCCACAGTTTATCTTCTGAACTACATTTTAATCATAAGGTGACAATGTTATCAACAGTCACAGTACACCTGACACCACTGCATACAGCCTGTTTTATTACAGGCCAGCATCTGCTGCTGTAAAACTGCTCATAACCAACTCATCTTATTCTTTCCTTTCCAGCAGTTTTTTTTTTAACCTAGTGTTGGGCTCTCCTTTTGTGCAGCAAACCTGACATCATAAAGTATGGAGTCTTTGTTTTCTTCACTACGCTGTTCTTTGATTTTGTTATTTCGGAAGTTAAAATACTGACACCAAATCTGGCTGGGGAGCTGCATGTTAATGAAGTACCTGTTTTCTAGAAAACTATTTGCATAAATAATGGCAGATTAGTACCAGTGAATGACTGTATGGGCGGCCACGGTGGTGCAGTGGTTAGCATTGCTGCCTCACAGCAAGAGGTTCTCCGGTTCGATCCTCGGCTGGGGTGCCTTCTGTGCGGAGTCTGCATGTCCTCCCTGTGGTCACGTGGGTTTCCTCCGGGTGCTCCGGTTTCCTCCCACATCCCAAAGACATGCTGCAGGTGGATTGGACACTCTAAATTGGCCCTAGGTGTGCGTGTGAGTGTGCCTTCTGTGGAAGGTTGGGCGCCGGGCTGGCAACTCGACACCGTAAAACTCCACTGCCATTCAATGCGGACAAGGTGATAGAAGAAGTACCAGTGAATGATTGTAAAACAGTGCTGCTGTAGGCAGATCATAAAGATTAAGGACTGTATACTACTGGGAACAGTAAATACACACACAGATTGCATACATTTTCATAACATACTACAATCAATCATTGGAGCCAGTCTCTGAAAGTTCTGAAAGCTAGCTAAACAACGCTGACAAGGATCCTCACTATCTGAGATCAGGATGAGTACCAACAGTGTGAATGTGAGTAACAATCAAAACTTTTTGGAACTCCACACTGCAGAGCACTGCAAAAGTAAAAAGTGAATACCAGATTCCAGTATGGATACCTACCATGTAACAGAAGTAGGGACAGTGTACAAATGTTTGTTGTCAATACTGGAGAAGCAAAAGCTTATGTAGATTTGTCGACTTTAGACTTACAGCAATTGCGGGGCTGAAACTCTGAATGTATTAGAACCTCTCAGTGTTTCTCCTTTGAATATCACACAAACTCTTAGCTAGGGCACATGAAAGGAAATCATAAAAAAGGAAAAAAAGTTTACATTTGCGTAGTCCTTGATGTTTATAAGACAATTGTAACAGCGCTAAACAATATCAGATCATTTTAAGTGTTTATATGTTCCAGATATGTTTTCTTGTACAAAGCCATGAGTTAACTTTTTTAATGCCTTTAGCATTACCCCAGGGAATATATGTCACAAAAACAAATTAAGCACATAGCAATCTGGGTGCATAATATTATGAGGACTGTTCTTTACCAGTCAAAAAAAATCTTCACCACCACTCACACCACTTAACATAACTCAATAAGTGCCATGCTTTCAGTTCACTGGCCTCAACTATGCTAGGTAACAGAAGCAAGAGTTATCTAACAGAGATAGAGCTAATAAGAATTTTAAAAGAGCTGCTTCTGCTGGAAACCCAACACGCTCCAGTAACACAGAGGCTGAATAATGCCAAGTATTTAATGAATAAAATGTTAATCATTAAGTAGTTTGTACTATTCAACCTCCTTACTTCTTCTTCTTCTTTCGGCTGCTCCCGTTAGGGGTCACCACAGTAGATCAACTGTTTCCATTTCTTCCTGTCCACTGTATCTTGCTCTGTCACACCAACCACCTGCATGTCCTATCTCACCACATCTATAAACCTTATCTTAGGCCTTCCTCTTTTCATGTTACCTGGTAGCTTCATCCTTAGCATCTTTTTTCCAATATACTCTGCATCCCTCCTCAGCACATGTCCAAACAAACCTAATCTTTCCTCTCTGGCTTTGTCTCTAAATCTTCCAACCTGGGCTGACCCTCTAATATACTTATTCCTAATACTGTCCATCCTCGTCACACCCAGTGCAAATTTTAACATCTTCAACTCTGCCACATCAAGCTCTGACTCCTGCATTTTTGTCAATGCCACTGCCTCCAACTCATATAAAATAGCTGGTTTCACTACCCTCTTGTAGAACTTCCCTTTCACTCTTACTGGTACTCGTCTGTCACAAATCACTCCTGACACTCTTCTCCACCCATTCCATCCTGCCTGTACTCTCTTCTTCACCTCTCTTCCACACTCACCATTACTCTGAACTGTTGATCCCAAGTATTTAAACTCATCCACCTTCACCACCTCTACTCCCTGCATCCTCACCATTCCTCTATCCTCCCTCTCATTCACACACATATATTCTGTCTTAGTCCTGCTGACCTTCATTCCTCTTCTCTATAGAGCATATCTCCACCTCGCCAGGGTCTCCTCCACCTGTTCCCTACTCTCACTACAGATCACAATGTCATCTGCAAACATCATAGTCCACAGCGACTCCTGTCTGATCTCGCCTATCAACCTGTCCATCACCATTGCAAATAAGAAAGGGCTCAGAGCTGATCCTTGATGTAATCCCACCTCCACCTTAAATGCTTCCGTCACTCCCACCACAGACCTCACCGCTGTCACACTACCCTCATACATATCCTGTACCACTCTTACATACTTCTCTGACACTCCCAATTTCCTCATACAATACCACAACTCCTCTCTAGGCACCCTGTCATATGCTTTCTCTAAATCCACAAAGACACAATGCAACTCCTTCTGACCTTCTCTGTACATCTCCATCAACACTCTCAGAGCAAACATCACATCTGTAGTGCTCTTTCCTGGCAGGAAACCATACTGCTGATCACTAATCATCACCTCCCTACTTAACCCGGCTTCCACTACTCTTTCTCATAACTTCATGCTGTGACTGATCAATTTAATCCCTCTGTAGTTACTACAGCTCTGCACATCACCCTTATTCTTAACTATCGGTACCAAAACAATTTTTCTCCATTCCTCAGGTATCCTCTCACTTTCCAAGATTTCATTTAAACAATCTAGTTAAAAACTCCACTGCCATTTCATCTAAACATCTAACCTAACTATCTATCTCACCTAACTATCTCTCCCCTTCCTGTCCCACTAGCCACTACAATTCCACTTCCTGCCTATTGCCACAACCACCTTACTAATCTGTCAATCTTGTCAACACCACTTCCTCTATACTATTGTCTCTACCTACTCTATCTGACCATATTGTATTCCATGTATTATTTTCTAATATCTTCTACAATACTCCTTATTCTCTCTATTTCCACCTCTTACCACTCCAATCTCTCTGACCCACTCCTATGTTCACCAACTTCTCACTCATACAACATATATCCAACTACTTCATCTTTTACTATCTCCCCTAATCTCTTTACTACCTCTACCTCAAGTCTATATAAACTATCCGTAATACAGGTTTTTAAACCTACCCACAAAGCTAAGTCAAAACTATACAAACTCCATCTAGAATCTACTACACACTCTCTCCTCACTAAAAACCTACTTTGCTCTGGAGATATCCATCCCAACCCTGGCCCCTCTTCTCTCCACAAAACTACCTCTACACTGCCCCCATCTTACTCCTCTAACAGTTACTAACCTCAGTCACAACAATCATCTCCATCCAAATACTTGACTATTTACTCACTGAATATTCAGAGTCTAACAAATAAAGTCACTGAGCTGCACTCATGGGTAGCTCTCAATACCCCTCACATCCTCTCCCTATCTGAAACCTGGCTCAAGCCACAAATATTAAATAGTGAAATACTCCCACCAGGTTATAATATCTTCCAATCTGATAGACCTGTAAAAAAAAGGTGGTGGCGTGGCCATCCTCTACTCAAACAAGCTTAACCTCTCAACATACCCTTCCCCAATTCCTGACTTCCTCCCAGCTAAAATCATCATCCTTAACTGCCATCTGAATCCCCACAAAAAACTTGCAATTGCCCCTATCTACCTTCCTCCTGGTAACAATCTGCCCATTCTTGAAAACATCCTATCCTGGTTCTCCCACAATATAACATGTGAGACACTTATCCTTGGTGATGTCAACATTTATTGGTCCAAACTCACAACTGACTCCCCCCCAACTCAGTATCCACCTACACGGCTTCCACCAACTTACAACATCTCCCACTCACTTCCATAAAAATTCCACTTCCAGCTCCATCATAGACTGGATCCTTACCAATTCCCCCACCAATACCACAATCCCACCACCTTACCTGACTCCCTCAGTGATCATCTCCCTACCACCATCTTAAGACACTACTCCCATATTCCTAAACCTCACCTTATCAAAGACTGTTGAAAACTATCGACTTTCAATTCAACCCAATTTAACTCCAGTCTTCACAACATAGATTGGTCCATCTTAAAACACCCCCCCCCCACTAAATTATGCTGTAAGCACTTTCAATAGCATCTTCATGAATACTCTAAATGCCTTAGCTCCCTCTAGGAAGATCAGAGTAAAATCAAACCATGCTCCCTGGCTCTCCAAAAGACTAGGTCCCTTATGAAACAAAGTGATCATGCTTTGAAAACCTGGACTAAAACTAAACAACCACCTTTTCTTCAAAAATACAGGACACTGAGGAACCTTGCAAAAAAAAAAAACATAAAACTAATGACAAAAAGTTATACTATAGCTCTGCTCAGCATAACAACAAATCCATTCCTCAAAAAATGTGGTCAACTCTCAACGACATCCTCTATCTTGGAAAGCCTTCTAATCCCTCCCCATACCCAAACTCTTCCTCTCAGGAAACAGCTACTCTTCTGAATAAACACTTTATCTCTTCCATCCTAAATCTGGTAACCTCTAAGCCAAACTCTACTTCGACACCCACTCCTCCAAATCCCAATAACACAACTTTGTTTTCTTTTGAGCCAGTTCCCATTACTTACATCAAATCTCTACTACTCAAGCTAAAACCTTGCTCTCATTCTACTGATAATCTATCTCCTACATTCCTCAAACTTGCTGCTGACTCAATTGCCTATCCTATATCTATACTAATTAATCAATCTATTCTGGAATCAGATGTCCCCACCTTTTGGAAATCTTTCCCCACTATCCCTCTTCATAAAGGTGGAAACTCCACTAACCCCTCAAACTACCTACCCATTGCCATTCTGTCCCCCCTCTCCAAGGTATTAGAAAATGTATTCACGCACAGCTTCTCAATTACCTCCTCGCACACCACTTACTTAACCCTACCCAACATGGATTTAGTCCTCACCACAGCACCACCACTGCCCTCCTCTCCTTCACTCATATCATTGCAGAGGCCCTAGACAACAATAAACTCATTTCCTGTCTCTTGCTAGATCTCTTCAAAGCCTTCGATACTGTCTTTCATCCTCTACTACTATCCAAACTCGCAAATCTCCACCTATCCCCCTCCGCACTTGCCTGGTTTAATAGTTACCTATCAGGGAACAATCTGTTAAATGGCTCTCATCCTCCTCACCTTTCCTTCCAATCTCTACTGGTGTTCCCCAAGGCTTTATCTTGGGACCCCTTTTGTTTAACATCTTCACCAATGATCTTTACACCTCATGCAAAGAATCCTCCCTTATTCAGTATGCTGATGACTCCACACATATCTATCTCAAATAACATTCCTAAACTACACTCCCTGACCCAACAGGCCCTACTATCCACTGGCTCTCTTACAACCTTTTGATCCTAAATCCCAAAAGACCAAACTCCTACTTTTCCTTCCCCGTTCTCTTTCTCATCACAAAACCTCCTTTTTTATTACATCTTCTAACAATATAACTATCCAACCTGACACCCACACAAAACTCCTAGGGGTCATTATCGATGATGAACTAAAGCTCATCCTGCACATACTCCAATGTATAAAAAAAAAAAAAAAACAGAAACTAGGTCTGCTATATCGGAACAAAAAATTCCTAACCCCTGAATCTAGACTTACCCTGGGCCAGGCACTCCTCCTCCCCTCCCTCTTATACGCCGCCCCAGTTCTTACCAATATCCAGGCCTCCACTCTAAACAAACGCCAACAGACTTACCATAAAATAACCAGATTCATCACTAACTCCCCATACATCCCACACCACTGCATTTCTTTAAACTCTCTTCAATGGCTTAAACTTCCCCAATTTCTGCTATCTTAGTTTCATATGCTACACTCTATTCTTTATAAACCCTCCTTCTGTCCATCTCTATCTTCCTTAGTCTCCATCTACATCCCATCTTGGACCCTCCGTACTTCTAACCAACAATTACTTGATATTTACCACCCAAAAAGGTCAGTAGGCAAACTACTCTACAAACACTCCCTTGCCCATGCTTGGAACAAACTTCCCCTTGACTTATGTTCAATCTCCCACACCTCACACTTTAAAAATGAACTAAAAGATTATTTTCTCAGTTCCAGAACCTGCCCTTGCCATGACCCTATCTAGTCTTCCTTCACTTTATGTACCCTAAAAAGGACCATACTTAGTACCTCATTACACCTCTCTCTCCAATGTGTCTACTATGCATTTGCACAATTTTATACAAACAAAAAATGTTTTTGTTGACCTATTGAACTATATCAATGTAAAATTGTTACTTAGCTTCTTTTTAATTCAACTTTAACTTTATGCATGTAACCCAAAATATGTGAATCTTTTTGCTATAACTGCTATTATATCAATATTGTTTAAAATTGTACTTGTTTAAAATGTACTACTGGAGCTTTTCTCCTCGGGTCTCAACTGAAAATGGGCCATAAGCCCAGTTGAACAAACTCAGTTAACAAATGTCAATAAATAAACAAATAAATAAACACCTCCATGCTTCCACAGGTATGCCATCTGGACCAACAGCCTTTCCGTTCTTCATCCTCTTCATAGCTATCCTTACTTCCTCCTTGCTAATCCACTGCACTTCATGATTCACTATCCGCACATCATCCAACCTTCTCTCCCTCTCATTCTCTTCATTCATCAGCCCCACAAAGTACTCTTTCCATCTGCTCAACATACTCTCCTCGCTTGTGAGTACATTTCCCTCATTATCCTTCATTACCCTTACCTGCTGCACATCTTTACTAGCTCGGTCCCTCTGTCTAGCCAATCGGTACAGTTCCTTTTATCCCTCCTTAGTGTCCAACATTTTATACAACTCTTCATATGCCTTATCCTAAGCCTTCACCACCTCTCTCTCTTTGCCATGCACCTCATCTCCTTATACTCTTGTCTACCTTCTTCATCTCTCTGACAATCCCACTTCTTCTTCGCCAACCTCTTTCTCTGTATACACTCCTGTACTTCTTCATTCCACCACCAGGTCTCCTTGTCCTCCCTCCTCTTTCCAGATGTCACACCAAGCACCTTTCTAGCCATCTCTCTTACTAGCTCTGCTGTAGTTACCCAGCTATTCACTAACTCTTCACTGCCACCCAGTGCCTGTCTTAACTCTTCCCTGAACATCACCTCACAATTACCCTTTTTCAATTTCCATCATTTAATCCTTGGTGCTGCCCTCACACTCATCCTCCTCTTCTTGATCACCAATGTCATCCTACAAACCACCATACTATGCTGCCTAACTACACTTTCCCCTGCCACCACTTTACAGTCTCCAATCTCCTTCAGATTGGCCCTTCTGCATAAGATATAATCCACCTGTGTGCATCTTCCTCCACTCTTGTATGTCACCCTATGCTCCTCCCTCTTGTTAAAATACGTATTCATCACAGCCATATCCATCCTTTTTGCAAAATCCACTACCATATGACCTTTTGCATTCCTTTGCTTAACACCATACCTATCCATCACTTCCTCATCCCCTCTGTTCCCTTCACCAACATGCCCATTGAAATCTGCTCCAATCACCAGTCTCTCAACCTTGGGTACAGTCATCACCACTTCATCCAACTCACTCCAACATTTTTCTTTCTCATCCATCAGACACCCAACTGGTGGAGCAAATGCACTAACATAATTCATCATTACACCATCAATTTCCAGCTTCATAAACATCACTATATCCGACACTCTTTTCACCTCCAAAACACTCTTAGCATACTGTTCCTTCATGATAATGCCTACGCCATTTCTCCTCCCATCCACACCATGATAAAACAATTTGAACCCGCCTCCAATACACCTAGCCTTGCTCCCCTTCCATCTGGTCTCTTGCACACACAATATACCAACCTTCCTTTGGTCCATCATATCAGCTAGCTCTCTCCCTATACCAGTCATACTGCCAACATTCAAAGTTCTGACCCTCACTATCACAGTCCTAGCCTTTACCTGCCATTGTGTATGCCTCCCCCCTCTTCTCCTCCTTCAGCCAACAGTATCCCAATTTCCGCCAGCACCCTGTTGGTCAACAGTACTGGTGGCGGTCGTTGTTAACCCGGGCCTCGACCGATCCGGTATGTATATCTGTACTGTTGTCTGCATGTATGATTTGGCAAAATTTTACATCGGATGCCCTTCCTGATGCAACCCTCCCCATTTATCCGGGCTTGGGAATGGCACAAAGAAATGCACTGGCTTGTGCATCCCCAGTGGCTGGGTTATTCAACCTGCTTACTGGAGCTGGTTCATTTTTATTTTACTTTTTGTTTTTTGGTATTGCTGACTCATTTCGTCTGCTTGATCTGCCCCTTGTTTTACAATAATTGTGTATCTAAGCTAGACCATAGTCACATGAATGGAGGGCACTTGTGGGTAAACAAAACTAAGACAAGGGTATTTCATGTATTTCGTGCATATATTTTTTATCTGGGTAAGTTAATTGGTCTGAAGACAAGGGATATAAAAATAGTAAAAAAAAAACAAAAGTTTATGACAAATCATCAAAACAGAATTGACATTACCAAGTAAAGGAATACATTTTAGAGTGAAGAAAAAGTCATTTCATACAAATTTAATTCTAGAGAAAACATGTAAATTATATACATGTCAACTAAAAGAAAAATTAAGGCAAAATCTTGTGAATGAGATCTTGAAAAATAATTGTTTTGATTGAGAAGAATATAGAGTATGGTCAGATGAATAAAAGGCTAGAGGAGTTAGAGTTGCAGAAGAAAGAGTAGGGATGTGATTAGGAGACAAAGTAGAGGGCAAAATATGTAGAGGGGAGGGGGAAGAAAGTGGGTTTAACAGAGTGGAGAGGAAATTATGAAAAGCTTTTATTCGTCAGAATGTCATATGAAAAGTAGAAACACAGGAACAGACAGTATTGGTGATTCGGTGCGCTCGTTTAACAAAGAGTATCAATGCACATACTCTGGGACTTTTGTTTAAGGTATTTAACCAGTATTTTATAAAGCTCAGAAGTTTAGCTTCAAGCTTGATGTTTTCTGGAACTAAGTTCAACATTGCAATCCTAGTTTGTGGAATGAATTTTAAAATTTTTATATAATAAATGGAGGTCTAGGTATGTGGGTGTTATTACTGGCAAGGCATAATGAAAGAGATAGTGAACCTCTGAGCTTCTTGAACAGAATGTCAGGAAACTGTATTCTATCCTGGATATTAAATTCCATTGATTCCAATGCTTGACATAGAAGTATCATTTCAGCAACTTGCTATAGATATTGGGGGGGGGGGTGTTAGTAAAATCTAGCAATTAATATTAGTAAATAGTAATCATAACAGAATATGCAACAAAATTTCCAAAAACAGTGGCATTTTGCAAAACTAATGTTAAGGTTGTTGCCAGGGAACTTATACATTTATTATTCACAGAGAGAATATATCAAAAAGGTGAAACTACCATTGTCACAACTTTCCCCATTCTACAAAGCAGCAATTGAAAGCATCCTAACATCCAATTTTTCAGTATGGTATGGGAGCTATTTGGTCACAGATACGAAATCACTGTCAGAGTGGTGACAGTTGCCAAGAGGATAACTCACACTAGTCTGCCCACAATCCAGAATATTTATACATTGAGGAGCCTAAAGAGAGCCACCAAAATACTAAATGATGCAACTCATCCTGCAAACAGTCTGTTTTTGAGACTGCCGTTGGGTAAAAGATACCGCAATATTCGATGCAGGCCAAATAGATTCAAAGACAGTTTTTATTTAAAGGTAAACAGATCTCTTAATTCCAACATTAAGTCTGATCATTGACAGGTCAGGATGTTGGGACTTCCCATTCACTGTGTGATATTATTTTATCTATTATATATTAAGCCCAGCCAACCATTACAATTTATACTACTAACGCAGGTGAAATATTTTTTTCTTCAGCAGCTGCTGCTATGTGCTTGTTCACCCATAATGTGGTACATGGTTCATGTGCAATACTGTTACTTAAACTTTGCTGCTAGATGTATGTTTTTAGTATCTTAAGTGTGTGTTTCTAAGAATAAATGTAGCTATATACTTAAGTGTAGAGTTGATGTAGGCTGATGATCCTGGGAGGTTGGCAAAATGGTTATGGAATTTACTTTACAAACAGATATAAATAGACTTAAAGTGGCCCACAAGGGCAGTTAGCCTAGTAATAATCTATCAACCTATGTTGATTTATAAGATGGTGGTAGTAGTAATAAATGTTTTAAATTATGTTTTCTATGTATGTGATTTCTTTTTTATCTGTGCCATGATGAGCTGATTGCACAGAATCTCATTCAATCTATGCTTGCATAGATCTAAATGACAATAAACTTACATTTGATTTGACTTTTGACTATATAAGGAGATACATACTGAGCAAGGCATTTAATTTATGCCAAGTCTACTGCACAGTTTTTTCAGTGCATTAAAGACAGGCAGTTAAAGGCATCGATTTATCTTCCTAAGGTTGATGGTTTAGTAGAGAAGTTAAATAAAACAGTGAAATCCTTGCTGAGGCTATTCAGTGATGTCCACAGTAGAACCTAGAAGCAGTTGCTACCCTACATACTCTTTCTAATCAAAGATGTACCACAATTCAGCTTGGCAGAAGCCATTTAAAAATGTGATAGAACACTATGGGCAGGATTCATGATGGCTTGCACTGAGTCTAAGAGCCGTGTAAGACTCCATGCAGCCATCGCGATCCAGGAAGAGCCCTAAATCCCGTGTAAGAGACAGCCAAAATGACTCTTACATGGGCAGGGCGTGGATATGCTAATCACCCCACTTGCAGCCGAAAGGCATGCAAATGAGGTAGATTAGCGATCCACGAATCTGAAACCAGCCCGTGTAAGAGTCGTGTTAGTTGCAGAAATGTACTCAGTTGACAACTGAGTACGTTACTGCAAATAACACAATGAAGCCATGACAGCTCCAAATAAAGTGCGCAAATGTTGCAGTCAGCATGCCAATGGCCAAATATGTGGCCATTGGCATGGTAACCCGATGCAAACATGAAAAAAAATATTTTTTTTTTTGGAGATCGGCGATGTTTAAATGCAGCGCAGCCCCGCGCAAACGGGCTGCGCTATATAAAACTGAAAAATGAAGGTTTGAAACCCACAAATGTGGGTTTTATGTAATGCATGGATTTGCAATGCAGGGACTAACAGACCAAAAACAACATGGCCACCGTCTAGTGGTTGCTAAGGGGGGAAGCTGAGTGTAAGACATGTAACTAAGCATTAGTAGGCAATCCTATGTAAATGAGTAGTAGGATAGTGAATCACACTGTCACATAGCAAATGAGCACATTCCGTGTAGTGTAAGAGTTAGACAAGGGGGAGTAACAGAGTAGGAGATAGGTGACATCACAGGGGGGAATGTCAGGAAGAAATCAAGCTCATTGGAGCAAAGTGGTATGTGAAACATGTCAATCACACAGCAGAAAAAGAGGAGTGTCAACAGATAAGCATGGGAAAGTCAAGAAATGGAAGGTGTACACTGTGGCCAACACCAAAGTTTCTTGCTGTACATGCATGCGCACGTGTGCATGCTGGGAGGTGCGTGTAGGACAGAGTGCGTGCGTGTAAGACAAAGTAAGCATGTAGGAGCCTGTTTAAAGATCTGTAGACCTGTTTGCGCTGGTGTGCACGCGTTTTAATCCGAATAAGCAGATTCTGGTCCGTGTAAGCATGTGTGCACGTGGTAGCCACTGTGAGCGTGTTTTCGCTGGTATGCGCGCTCCCCTGAGGAAACAGAGAGGAAAAGGAAGCAAAAAAAGAAATTTTCCGGGCGGTTTCCAGGAAAACCAAGCCCTAAACCCGGGGTTGTAAGAAAAAAACCAAGGGCCTAAAATTTTGACCTCTTAAAAACATGGGCCCCCAAGGGTTTTGGAAAATTATGGCCTAATCACCCCAAAAACCTTTGGCGGGGCTGAAAAAAAAAAAAAAAAAAAAAAAAAAAAAAAAAAAAAAAAAAAAAAAAAAAAAAAAAAAAAAAAAAAAAAAAAAAAAAAAAAAAAAAAAAAAAAAAAAAAAAAAAAAAAAAAAAAAAAAAAAAAAAAAAAAAAAAAAAAAAAAAAAAAAAAAAAAAAAAAAAAAAAAAAAAAAAAAAAAAAAAAAAAAAAAAAAAAAAAAAAAAAAAAAAAAAAAAAAAAAAAAAAGGTTTTTCCCAAATGGGTGGGGATTGGCCAAAAAGTTTTTGAAAAGGGGAAACCCGGGTTAGTTGCAAAAGACTAAATTGAAAAACCCGAGAGTTACCCCAAATTTAACCCCAAAAGGGCCCTTCCTCCAAATGGGGTGTGGGATCCCCGGGGGCCCAAAAAAGGGGAATTGGCTGGTCCCGGGGAAAAAACCATAAAAAATTTTTTAATCGGCTTTTTTGACGCACCCCAAAAACCGGCCATTTGAAAATGGGGAAACCCAAAAAGGGGGTTTTAGGGGGAATGCAGGTTTGAAAGGGAGGGGCTAAAAACCCAAAAACAACACCACCGCAGGGTTCCCTAAGGGGGCGAAAACAGTAATGAATTAGGGGAAATTTGTTTGGGTGTAATCCCCTTCCATCCCGGGACACTTTCTGGTGGAGTTGGGGGATCCCCAATAATGGTACCCAAATTTGTCAGGAAGTGCTTTTGGACAAATTAGGGAAACCTGCAAAACAGAAAAAAAGAGGACCAGAGGGGGCCGGGAAAACAAAAAGGAAACCATTGGGGCCAAAACCCAAAATTTCCACAGGCAGGCGTGACTGGGGGGGCCAACCCGAGTCCCCGAAAGGCAAAGGGAAGGCATGGGGACCCCGGGTTTAAAGACGTAAACCTGGCTGGTGGAGGTTTAACCCCGGGAATAACCTTCGGGTCCTCATTGTCAGGGTGCCAACTTGACCTTAACCTGCCCCCCAAAACAGAAAAAAAGGAAGAGGAAAAGAGGCCCCCTGCGGGGAAACCTGAGGGCAGAGAAAAATTGAAAGGGGAAATTTAAACCCCACAGAAAAAACCCCCAAACATTAAAACCCAAAACCTTAACTCTAAAACCCACCAAGCAGGAGAACTATTGAAAGAAAACAAAAATCAAGCCCAAAATTTGGCTGGGGTTTTGCTGTTGGGGAAAAAGGGGGAAAAACCATGGTGAAAAGGGGGTGCTGCCAGCAAACAGGGGGGGGCCCCCGGAGGGAGGGGCACCCGGGGCACCCCCGGGGGCTGGTAGATAGGGGGCAAAGGGGGCGGAACCCCCGGGCCCCAAATTTGGTTAAGTTGGAAACACAAAACCAAAAAGGGGGAACCCAAGGGAAAAAGGATTTTTGGGGCCTAAAATCCAGAAAGGTCCTTCCGGCCAAGGTGAATGGGGGAACCAAACCCCAACCCCCAGCCTGGAGAAGGGTAAATGTGGTTCTGTAACCCAAAACCCTGGGAAGGCCCCAGAAAGCCCCTTTTAAAATACTCCCCGGGGTTTAGGGGGTCAAAAACCATGCCAAGCCCCAAAAAAAACCAGCCTGGAGTGGGCCCTCCCATTAAAAAAGGGGTTCCCCAAAACCCCAGGTTGGTACCCGGGGCAAAAAGGGGGCTGGCTACCCGGGAAGAAACCATGTTCCCAAACTGGATTTTGAACCCTTCCCAGACCCCAAACACCCCAGGTACCCCGGGGCCAGCCTTCCTAAAGACCCCCTTCAGAAATGAAACCCCAACAAATCCAAAACAAGGCAAAAACACAAAGAAATGACATGGTTTTTGGCCCCAATCCTTATGTTGGAAAATTTGGACCTTTGGGACCCCCAATACGGAAACCCTTGTCAGGGTTGGCACTCAAATTGCCCAAAAGGGGGCCAGGAAGCCGGGGCAAAAGCCCCAATTGAAAGGATCACAGGAGAGCTCCCGGAGGAAAAACCGGGTGCCCCATACCTTCCCTTATGGCCCTCCTTGGCAAAAGGCAATGATTACCTTACACTGGCTCAGAAAAAACCCCAAATTTACCCCCCCCAAACCAAAAAAAGGGGTCCAAACTTTGGACATCCTGCCCCTGAAGGGGAAAAAGGCCCAACAAAAGGAAACCCTGCACACCAGGGGGATGTTTTGCCTGTTTTAAAGGGCCAATGTCCAACCCAGAATGAAACAGGGCCCAAACCAAAACCCCCAAACCAAAGCAGACCCCCACATAAAGAAACAAATCTACAATAATTTAGGATTGCTGGAAGGGGAACAATCCTAACCCGGGCTGGACATCCGGAAACAAAATCCCCACCTGTGGGGTGGCCCACCCAAAAACCAAAACCGGTTTTGAAGTCGGGGAAAGGGTGGTTGTCCCCCACGGGGGCCTTGGTAATCTGGAAAAAAACCCACCAAATATGCAAAAATTAAGGGGTTTTGGGAACCCAACCAAAGTTTTCCGGGGTGCTAAAACCCAAACCCAAACCCAGATGGAGAAGGGAATAGGGTTTTGTAACAAAATTGGGAAAGGCCCAAAGGAAAATACCCCGGGTTTCCTAACCTGTTAAAGGAAAACCAGGGGAAACCACAAGGGGGTTGGCACCTAATTACAAAAAAAACCCCAAAACCCCCCAAAAATTGGGCCAAACACCAAAACAGATTTTTTCCCAAATCCCAAGAACCAACTGCCAAATTTACCCGGAAGTGCTGGCCCCAAAACCAAACCCAGGCCCCCAGCCACCCTTCCAAACAAAGAAACCCCAAAACAAATAAAAAAGGCCCCAAAAAAGGTTCCGGGGGTTTGGCCAACCAAGTAGGGAAGAAGAATTTGGAAACCGGGGCAAATGGCGGAAACCTGTCATTACCACCAAAATTGCCCAAAGGGGCCGGGCCCGCAAAGGGGCCCACCCAAAAGGGGGGGTGCCTGAATTTGGATACGGGCCCAAACCCTTCCCCCCTTTAAACCCCGACAACTAGGTTCAAAGTAATTAAATGATCAGGCCCCCCAAAATGAAAACGGGGTTTGGGTCCAAACATTGGCCCCTCCCGGGTTGGCTGAAGGGGAAACCCGCCCTTAAAAAAGTCTGACTAAAGGGTGAAACCATGCCCCAAGGGCCCAGTAATGTGGGGAATGTTAAAACCCAAACCACAGCCCCAACTGGATTAAAAACCCCTTCCATACAAAAAATGTTGGGGGACAGATAACCCCAAACCGGGCCTCTAAAAACCCCATAAAGTGGGTGGGTTAAAACCCCAAAAACTCAAAAAAAAATTTTAAACCGGGGAGAATGGTGTACCAGGGGGCCAACCCGGGCAAACCGGGGTAAAACGGGGGCTTTTCCCACAAGGGGGGTTGGGACCCCCCAAAGCTTTTGTAAAACAAGGACAGGCCAAAGGGAAAAAACCTTTGAAAAAATTTGCAAAAAAGGATTACAAACGGGCCACCTATGGAAAACCCCAGGTGAAACCAAGAACCTACAAAACACAAAAAACCCCAAAAACCCACACCTTTGCCAAAAACCCAAAAAACAAAATTTTTAAAACCCCCCCAAACCACATAAGGGCCAAAATTACCCAAGGTGTTCCCCAAAAACTTTCGGGAGCAATAAAGCCGGGGACCACGGGGGAAGAACCTAAATGGCCCAAAGGGTGCCCGGGGTTTTGGTTCCAAAAATCCCTTAAAAAGAAGGAAAGCAAATTTTGGGGTACTGTCCCTTTCCCCAGCCCTCCACGGGAAGCCCAAAAGGTGTACAAAAGGGGCCCCCCAAAAAAGGGGTGCCTGAAGGAACCCCTGCAAACAAAAACCCCCCCAAAAAACCCCCCCAAGGTTGGGCAAAGTTAAAAGGGGATGCCATGGTCCCTGAAAAAAGAAATTGGGTCCAAAACAGGGGCCCTACCCTGGGCGGGAAGGGAACCTGTGCCTGTTGTTTTAAAAACCATGACCAACCCGGTTTTAATGGAAAAATTTGGACCTTGAAAACCCCTTTAATCTTCCCCTATTGGCGGACGGGTAACCCCAGCCAACATAAACCCCATGCGTAGTTTGGGGTTCCAAACCCCAAGGAAGCTCCCCTAAACTCTGACCAAACTCCCATAAAAGGCCCCCCCCAAAAGGAGGCCCCTGGGCCCTTCCCCGAGGAATATATGACTGGAAGGGAAATGGGGGGACCCTGGAACATTTGCAGGGAACAAAGGCCCCCAAGGCCCACACTAACCCCAAAAATACAAGTAAAATGGAAACCCCTTTTTAAAGGGGTTTTGAAACAAAAAAACCCTGATAGCATTAAAATAAAATAGGGCACCATGGCCCCCAAATTGTTTGGGTTAAATGTCCAAAACAAGTTGGGAAACAAAAAACCCCCCAAGGTGGGCAACTGTAAAGTGCCATTTAAACCCCAAAAGAAACTGGCCCCAACTGCCAACTGGCCCTAAACCGTCCGGGTGTTAACCATAAACCCTTACAAGGCATTTGGCCCCTGAAACCGAATCGGGTACCACAGTAAAAGGGTTTGCCCCCCAGAAAACTAAACAAAAATCAACTTTGGTCCAAAAGGGAAGTCCCCCAATTTATGCAAATTTCCCATGGTCCCCCCAGGAAGCCTAATGCCTTTTATTCCAGAAACAGAGTTGGGGGGGAAGGGGGGGAACCCAACCCTGATGTCCAACACCAAAACCCCAAAACCAGGGAATATGAGGGCCCCAAACACCAGAAATGGGGTTTTGGGCCAAAATCCAAACTTTAAAAGGAAAAGGGGCACAGGGGCCTTTTTTTTCCGCCACACTTTGGGAAAAAATTTAAAATTTTGGAAAATAAAGAAAGCCCATAAAAACTTGAACGGGGCTTTCTCACAATTTGGCCCCTTAAACCATTTCGGTTTGCCAAAAACATTCGGCATATGGTTAAACCCCGGAAACCCTTCCCCAAAATAAAGTTCTGCCCAGTCACAAAAAATAAATTTTTTAAAACAGGAAAAGTAAAGTATAAAATTCCCATTATGCAAACATTCCCACAGAACACACTTTGGGGATAAAAAAAGTTTAAACTAAGGGCAATAAAGACCCCACAAAAAAAAAAAATTGGGGCCAACAGCCCCCAAACTAAAAAAGGGAAAAACATATGGCCCTTAGATAAATAGATGTTGTCCCTAAAACAGAAGGGCTTCCAAAAGGTGTAATTTGCGTTGCCCCACATACTGGCCCAACTGTGTTTTAAAAGGGAACCCCCCAAAAAAGCTCTCCCCTTCCCCAAGGAATTTAAACAGAGACAAAATTTCACCCCATAATATGCAAACACTAATACATTTTATGGTGGGGAAGGCAGGAAATTTAAAACCCAAAAATTTTAATGGCCGTATTTGGCTCTAAAAAGGTAAACATAGGTGGGGTTTTGAATCCTGAATTTTGCCCAGGGTGGGTATGGGGGTATTTCCCTTCCCCCAAAGTGTAGGAAATGTCCCTTTTGGCAACTATGACTGCACACAACCGCTGCAGCTGCATATTCCACTGTCCTAAACACTGATGATGTCAGCTCTGCTATAAATTTTTACAGCAGGAGAAAGCAATCCCCCAGTATTGTGTACAAATGGCTGGCTCTGCTAATGCGTTTCTCACCGGTGTCATAACATAGTTAGACTGAGGGGTTTGAATCACTGCAAGTGCCAGTGATAGTGATAGTGACTGTGTGGTTAGAAGGTAGCGTATGCAATTCTATGTGTTTGAAAATGTCGCTTTTACCCCAGCGTATGACTACACACTTACACATTTTGCATATTCCACTGTCTAAACTTACTGATTGATGTCAGCACCCTATAAGTGCAGCAGGAGAAAGCAATCCCCCTAGTAGAAATGCAAATAAGCTCCCATTAATCGTCTCTCACAAGTGTAATATAACATAGTTAAAAGTGAGGTTTGAATCCTGCAAGTGCCCAGTGTGTGTGGCGGACTGTGTGAAAGTACTGTGGTGCAATTCCATGTGTATGAAAATGTCCCTTTGGCGCTGTTACTACACAACATGCTGCATATTCCCACTGTCTAAACACTGATGATGTCAGCAGCACCCTATAAGTCACAGCTGGGAGAAAGCAATCCCCTATAATGCACATATAGCATGCTCACTGCTAATGCGTCTCTCACAAAGTGTCATAACTTATAGTTAGGTGGGGTTTGAATCCTGCAAGAAATTGCCCAGTGTGTGTGTGTGAGCTGTGTGTGGGGGAGTGGTGTGTGCAATTTCATAATGTGTAGAAATGTCCCTTTTGGCAACATGACTACACCAACACGCTGCCATATTCCACTGTCCCTAGAAACACTGATGATGTCAGCACCTATAGAGTACATGACAGATGAAAGCAATCCCCAGTAAAGTACCAAATAAGCGTTAACTCTGCTAATGCGTCTCTCACCGTGGTAATCATAACATAGATTGGGTAGAGTTTGTATCCTACAAATGCCATGTGTGTATTCTTTCCCTTTGGTTTGTCCATGTGTGTGGGGTGTTGTTCCCACAATATTGCGACATACATTATATCAGTAATGTCAATGCTTACTATGCAGTGTATGTGAAAGCGTGCCACCACCTACCACATATGTACCTGTGACACTGCACTGGGATTCCCATGTCCGAAGCCTGCCTGCATGGCGGAATTACATGAGATTATGCATCGAACAACTATATGACACCTGTGGTGTTCTGTGCAGGGGCTGCATGATAGCTAGTGACTATACAGTGTGTAAGAGTTGTAAATGATTTGTCATCCCACCAGGCCCCAGAGGATACATGATTGAGTCTGGAGCATATAGTCCACATGTTAGGTGATCAGACAGGTGCAGCATGTTGTCACCACTTGTGCCAGGAGATGGTAACAAGTTGTTCCATAGCAATAGCATGGGAATGAATGATAAGAACTCCGCTTCAGATAAGGGTCTTGCGAAAAGCTAGAATAATGCTCACACTGTATGTTTGGAGTGAGTGCTTGTACTAAACATATAATGGGTATTGTGTGAAGAACATCATATTCCCAGTGTTTGTCAGGAAGGCTAAGTGGGTTTCCCTGGGTAGCTAAGGGAGGTGTGGTGTGTTGCCAGAGCTATGAACCTGAAGGCAAGTCCTAAACCACTGTGTATTTGCACATGGAGAGAGCTCTCTGATGCTTTGTGCCAGTTGCCACCAACCTGGGGGGTGTGTGTGTATCTGAAGGTGCCTTTGGATACATCCCCTGTTCTGGTTTAGTGCATGTGTGGGGATGACAAGCATGTAGTATCAGGAATGACCTGGCACTGATGGTTGTGTGCCTGGGAGCCTTGCCAGGAGTCACTGTTTACTGCATGGATATTGCCTTTACCCCATTGCTAAGGACAGTTTCCACTGCATGCATCTTGAGAGGAGTTTACACTGTTGCTGTTGAGTAGCATTGCTATTAGTGTCCCATCCATGTGATACCTGTGTGGGTAGCTATCTTAATGTCAATGCCTTGCATACAAAGGCACTTTAATGTTATTATTAGCACCAGCCTCCTGCCAATATGACCTTGTATGGAGTGACAGGTGCAAGAGCTGTCCCAAAGCAAATCAATAATGGCATTGTCCAGCATGTAATTCCACACTGACAGGCATTGGATCCCCTTTGGATGTTTGCTGAAAGATCGTTAATTGCAGTAACCTTGATGATCCTGTCTACATATTGTGCCAGCATTCGCATGGTGAGGGTGAGATGCTACTCGAGGCCAGTGTCGCATACGCAAGCCTGTGCCACAAGCTCAGAGAAACCCTCATATGTCCCCTAACATGTATTCCAGGAGGTGTAATCCCAGAAGAGTCATACACACTGGCACCAGACAATGACTGAGTCATACTTCCCATTGCCTTGGGTGACCACTTTGCTTGTGTGTTATGTGGTGGATCTGAGGTGCCCGATGAGCAGCTCAGCACTGACCGTCACCTTGTTGCAGCCTGGGGAGCAGGACCACAGTTAATGCGTGCGTGCCCAGTAGGTACCTCATACTAACTAGCAGCAGGTTGTATGTTGTCTGGCTTCTTATGGCCTGAGACTATTTGCTTTACAGGCTTTGTGCAGGCTATGTGTTGCATGTGCTCTCTGCTCTGGTGTAACATTTGCTTGTGTGTCTGCTTTTCAGGTTAATGTCAGCTGCTCAGGGCAGGATAGTACTGAGAGCCCAATAATGTACCTGTGTGTTTCTGTGTTTGGATTCCAATGCATTTGGCAGGTCTATGGGAGACTGGTACTGTATTCACTGTAGTTGCCCACTCCACCTGATGGGGAGCCACCAGTGCTGTGTAAAGCAGAGGGCGCTTAGCCTCCAGTTTGGCTATGTGGTTGCATCTCTCACGTAATGTGTTGTGCACAGTGTATGGGAAGGTAGAGGTTGTCTGTGTGCCATGAGGGCAGCTGTAACATTGACACATGACTCACCAGATTCACCAACTGGACCTGAGGCAGATCGACGATGGTGACCTTTGCACATCACTGCCATAGCATTGTAACTCCCATACTAATGTAGCGACACATAGGGCCAATTGATAGAGACAAGGAATTTACTTAAGAGTGACTATGTGAGGGGTTGTAGTGCCTCCTGAATTTGGTGCTTTAGTGCTAGCATATATGAATGCTGTCTTGAGCAAATGTGGTAGGAGTCATAATGCAATGTGTTACAGAGCAAGCTATGCAAACAGGACAAACTTAGGTGTTGACGGTACTGTCCAAGTGACATATGGACAGCATCGGTACAGTAAGCTTAACACAGATGTCACCTAAAGGGATCCACAGAGGCACTGTATATATCTGCACCACAGGTGGAATCAGTGTTTCAGAGAACATAACAGAGCAAACATGCATACAAAACAGAAGCTACAGTCCAACTTGAGGCCTGTATACTAGACTTATTCCACAACAAACGGAAGATTATGCGACTTCAGTATCTTAACTTGGTGCATGTCATATGCCAGGCACTCTAAGCCAGCCACCCCGAACTGTTCCCAGAGTCCCAGACGAGGCTTGGGTCCCTTCTAAGTGTATGAACCACAGTACCTTTGTGCCAATGTTGAATAACTGGCCTGATACCCAAGTGCTCACTTACCTGTAATAAATGCACATGTCAAATAACAGACACTGAGCCCTCACTCCAGCAGTTCAGACTTAGTATGATGTATGCTACCTGTCCTGGCACCTTACAGTATCCTTGACATGTATGGACACTCTCCACTCCACTCTGTCATAGTTAGTTCTGTGTTTTGGTGCTGTTATGCATGAGGTATGAGTGTGTGACAACCTAGCCAGAGCTAGATGTGCTCTTATGAGCCTTGAACCTGTTGTGTAGTACTGCACAGATAATAAACATCCACAAAGGCATCTGCATTTTTGCAGAGTCATGTGTGGACAGCATGCAGCTACTTGATGGTTGACATGGCCATCATTTGTGTATCAAGCCATGTACATTGTTGTATCCTATTGCTACCTATGTAGGTGGCCATCCCTTCACAAGCCTCACCACCATTATGCAAAGATGTGCAGACAGAACACTTGTCAGCGAAGGTAATTACTATGGATTGGTACCTGAAACAATACAATGGCATTTCATACATAACTGCATCAGGCATGCTGGTATATACCTTACAATGCTATCATTACACTGTACTGTTGTTAACATCATGCACTGGCCACAATAGTCACGTCTGTGCTTGAATGATCACTCTGTGCATCAGCACCATGTTAACCCTGTTCCTGCTGGATTTTACAGAATGATGCAGGGTGGCTTTGGTTCATCCCATATGCACAGGGTGTATTACCTGGTATGCCTGAGTCTGCCACTGATACAACCAATTGACATGTCTGTGTTTGTATTGTTGGTGAGGGACAGCAATTGTACAAGATGGAACAGACAATCGTTGATGCAGCGTGTGTGTGTATCATGGTAGACCTAGGTGTTATCACTTTGCATGTGTGTATAAATGCACACAGTCCCACCTCATGGCTTGCCATATACAGGTGTTTGTGGACAGCTCTGAACTGTACCCTTGAGGTCATACAGATCACTGTGTCCTTTCGGCCATGGACACAGTGCACTGTGCCTGGCGAGGGGTGCTATGGGACCGTATCGAGGTACTAAGATCCAGACTAGGTACTGTCTAAGTGTCAGAAGCAGGTGTTTTGTTGAATGGAACCCAGGTCCCCTGTTGAGACTGTCCAGCACCTGCGTGCATGTGGTCTCCTGGGACGAGTTCGATGACAGCACAGATCCTAGCATGCTGCTGGGGCTGCTGGCTGCGCACTATATATCGCGGACGTGCCCTGTTGTCAATGCTCTTTGACGGCTGCCAGCTGCTGCTGTTGCTGGCATACATGCCACGTTGTTAAGCGCCTCAACCATCTACCATGCCCTGGCTCATGGACATATAGTTTAATGGAACAGATCTAATGTGATACTGGCATCTGTCAGTGACCTGCCAGGGTGAAGCTGCGTTTCGTGCAGCCGCGGCAATCACGCATGCACTGTCACTCATGGCTGTCGCGACATGCTCTCAGCTCCTCTCACCCTGTCTGGTGTGCACCGTTTCCTTCATGTGACTGTGCCTGCGTACAGCTGGCCAGAAACATGGCGGGGATTTGAAAGAGAACCTCTGGTGGAGCCCTGCGTCTGACAGGGGTGGTGGTCACGCGCCGTGGATGCTCCCCACGAGAACCCATGGACAATCTGCTAATGTGTGGTATCATGTCCGGGGCCTAGCCGCTTGGCCGTAGCTGCAGTGTAATGGGATGCATGTATTGCCTGGTACCACGTACCCTGGTCGAAGTACCCACTGTATCCATAATCCATGTCCACCCTGGGGACGTGGTGACAAAGGATGTATTGGCAGAATGACTGTGCGCCGTGATGAAATCCGACAAACGCTGTACATGGTATCAATTGGCTGACCAATGAAAGCGGACCACTGGCACACCTACGTATTGCCATTACACGAGGTATCATCATTTCCACTATCACAGCAGCTGATTCAGGTTTCCTACTGCTGCGACACCAGAGCAACACCAGAACACTGTGGGAGTAATACAAGAAAACACAGTTTACAATGTGTTACACGAATGCCACCACCAGATGCACACATGCACATGCACACACATGCACACGTAGGCACATGCACACATGCACACATGAGCCTGCACACATGCACACACACATGGGCACATGCACACACATGCACACACATGCACATGCACCTCAGTATATGAGATGTCAACCCACAGACACAAACACATCTGCAATCAAACAGATAGCACTACTGCTTCAGCCTATTATTACTATTAGTATACAGAAGTATTGAAGGTAATGGTGATTACACACTCACCCAGCATGGATGAGCTGCTATAAGCTGTGTTACACCAGAGGGACCTGCGGAAAAGAGACCATTTGCTCGTCAGTGGGCACAACTGTGTGCCATTTGTTGCCTGTGGGCATGATTCCCCAGGTTCAGTAATTTGCAACAGATTAGCTTCCACGGGTGCTACTGCACCATGAATGGCTGAGGATATCCACTAATGCACAATGAATTACCAGGATTACCAGCGGCTACAAAACGAGGGACACACCATCACACATAGATAAACCTAACAGTGTACAGAATGGTCAAAAAAGCTATACACATGGCATGTTACTGCATACGTCTGTGTCCCTGCTGTTGATAATGGCTCCAGCCTCCAAAATCATTACACATGTATGCTGTTGTTGTTTTGTGCTGCTGTGTTGGAACCTAACCAACACTCGAGGTGGTCCTCCAGTCTTCTGGCGTGAGGGGATGTCCCCATACCACCTGTCACACCAAGCTTTGCTGCCTGTGGATATCCGGCATGCGGCTGGCGGACATTTCCTAATTAAATCACTGCGGTGATAGGCGTATACTCTCATATGTCTGGTTGTAATGTGTCTATGTCCATTTACCGTAATGGACCAGGTCTTGCCACAATGCAGCCCTCTCCTGCTGGTTCTGGCTGGTGTGGGAAAAGAAGTACAAGGCGAAATCACTGCACCAGGCTTTGAATAACGCTCTCCTCCTCCTCTGCGCGGAGTAGACTAAGGTTCCGCTGGTGAACCATGGCCCCTGTAAAGGAGGAAGGAAAATATGTCAACAATATCTGTCAGTCAGCTTGGCTTATAAGCACACATAATACACATAATACTTGACTGCAGTGAAAGCAGTATAACGGAGAAAGCACCGCCGCCATAGCATCGCAATGTCTGTCTATTGGGGGATACACATGCGATGATCAGATATCAGTGCTCATCGACAAATGTACAGCAAGTACCTGGCACACTCCATACAACCAGACTAGTATACGCGCGGCAGTCAACACACTGTTTCAGATTGACAATACCACAACTACTCCACACTGGGGTTTGCATCAAGGTTCTGTATGGGGAACATTATCAGCCCATGCACTGCACACAATGCACATTACATATTTCACTGGTAATGCACACTACTCTTGCCGCCATAGCCCTACCTACACCACAGGTGACATACAGGGTAACACAGCACAACATGTCAGCAATGTAGTATGTGTTCGATCGCAATACCTCACACACCTGTCTCTGGCCTCAAACCAAGGACACACACTACCATGACAGACAGACAGTCATGGTGAGCAGCCAGTCACTAGCACACTCATTCCACCTCACATATTCCGTTTGCAATGTGTTCATGGAGTGTTGGCCATTATGTCCCTAGGTAGGTAGTGTGCTTTTGGCCCTGGGCCTACAGCAGCTTATACTGATATGCTACCCTGCCCTTGTGACACATGTGTTATGATCGTACCACTACTCCTTACAGAGAAACAGTTTAAACAGGGTGATTCATATGGCATATTACCTATCTGCATAACATTCAGCGGGGGTATGTCTGACATCTACTCATGGGGAGCCTTTGGCTGTGAATTCTGTGTGGTCTACTACCAGGGTATGTCATATCTGTGGGTAGGATTGCGTACCTCCCATGTGCTCTATACTGCAGTGACAGGGCGACGGGCATGACGGTAAGTTGTGTTGTGGATGTTGGAAGTGTTACCATGGTTGAGTGAGCAACTGTCATGGGGTGTGACCCGAACTATGTATATCCAGCGGTGGTAACCTCTATGTAGATAGCCTGTGTGCGCTCTGTGGTGTTTGAGTGCATTGAAAGGCCACAGTTACTTGCATATGTCTGTGTCCTTCTCCATATCTGTAACTGTCATGGGAGAGTACATACCGTGTAGGACATTGTAGCTGGGGTGTGGAGGGGTACAGTGACCTACATGTCCTGCTTCGATAGCTGAGCACACCATGTGCGCTGACATTCCATGTGTACTACAGGACTTCAGAGTGTGCCACTGTGTATAGCAGATTAATGGAGCCTATTGTACACTTGTTGACCCTGTTCCCCTCCCGGCACATGCAGTGGTGGGCAGGCATGTACATATGTGGTGGTTACTGGTGTCAGTGTTTTGAATGGGGTATGGTACTCAGTATCTACACTGAATTGTTCACTCCCATGCCTGTGACACCAGGCACCTGTTACCAGAGACATCTGCACACATGCCTACCATACTCACACAGTCTATATGTATATATATATGTATATATATATATTGATATAGTTATATCTGTATATGGATGCTATATCTGTTTGTATATATGTATATATAATATGTATATATAGATGTAGATAACCTATACATATGGATATTAAGGGAGAGAGGGGAGAAGTGAGAGAGAGAGAGACACATGGTGATGTGTGAGTGTGAGGGGTGGGACAGAGAGTGAGAGATAGTCATGTACAGACCATATCTGTTGTCAGTCAGATCTATCTGTATATGTATAGAATCTCTACCAGACCACTCTATATATGTATGTGTGTATTACATATATCTGTATGTACATATTCTACCAATCTCGATGTCTGTGTGCAGTGAATGGTGGGAACCTGGTTCAAGGCTCCTGGCTTTTTTCAGCGGTACCAGGCTATACCCGGTATCATGCGTTTTGGCCCCAGGACTCGGGACAAAACAAAAGGGAGGGGTGTGTCCATATTCATGGAGGACACACACACCTCCAGGTTAGTGGCAACATGAAGCATCTGAACCATCCAGGTGCAGATAACCGTGAGCAAACCTGCTATACAACTGGTAGCATGTTACAGACCACCCTCCCAATCTCAGGGACCACAGTCAGCCTTCCTGTAGACATTGGAGGATATGAATGTCCCATCACACACCATCATATTGGGATACTGCGACTACCCTAACATACACTGGGTGCATTATTCTACCCCAAACACCCTAGCCCAAAGGTTCCCGGAATTCACTATGTCAAATGCAATGGAACAGCTAGTCACCTATCCCACAACAGGTGATAATATACTAGACCTGATCATCACAAACATGGGGACAATGTGCTACACACTGGAAGTATAACCCTCACTAGTCACATCTGACCACAGACTAATCCACCTGGATATACATATCCCACCTCCCCCACAACACAAAAGTCTACAGTCACATGCCGACTTTACACTTCTTATAACTGAGTTGGTATCCTTAATGCCGACTGGGCCAGTGTAATCCACTTCCCACAATGCAGACACCTTCACATATGCTTCTACAGACATCTCCAAGAATGCATGGATCATGCAATCACAAATGAAACCATGACCCTCTCCACCAAGGGCAGCCGTCCTGTCTGGTGGACCCCAGCATTGAACAAATCGTATAACAAAAGAAGGTAGCTACTGCACGACAGAGCATACTTCCATAGAGCTACGGCATCTCTGATCAGCAGTAGTAGAAAGATACGTTTTGTCGTACAAACATGCCAGGCCAACAATGAGAGGGACATCGCTATGGTCACTACAGATAACCACAAGGCCTTCCTCTGCTATGTTACACACCTGGGTGGGAACCCTCAGTTGTGTTCACAGTTAGTTCACAGTGACATACGCTACACTGAACACACAGATAATGCCAACAGTCTGGCAGACAGGTTCAGTGCAGGTTTCTCCCCTCCCTCACCCACATGTGGAATTACTTATCCCCAGTTGACTGTAACCTCCCTGTCATCTCAGATGTCCAGCTGGGAACCACCCTCAGCAGGCTGTAAACACAGCATCAATGGGACTAGCGGTGTGCAGGCTGCATGCTACATGAACTGCAAGAGGAGCTACACATGCACATTACATGCTATTCAGCCATAGCCTTACTACAGCATATGTACCTGGACACTGGCACACAGCAACAGTAGTCCCACTCCACACAGGAGGCACCTCTACAGACCCTGGTAACTACCACCCCATAAGCTTAACCAGCCTGGTCTGCAACACTATGGAAAGGATCATTATGGTACCCATACACAGAGACATTGGGGACTTAGACACTTGATCCCACCTGGTTTGGCTTTGTAGAGGGCAGATCCTGCCTTATGAACCTGGTTGACCTTTTCAAATCAGTCACTAGAGCCATTGCTGAGGGCACAGCGGTCCATACAGCCTACCTGGACTTGCCTACGGCATTCGACACAATACCGCACTCTGCCATCATAGACATGATCAACAGCTAAAATGTAAATCCATATGTCACATGATGGGTTGCAAACCAGCTAACGGATAGAAACTCTATAGTCAACCTCACTGGTGCCATGTCAGACTCAGAGCCAGTCACATGTGGTGTCCCACAGGGCTCTGTCCTGGGACTGCTCATGTTCGGCATATCATTCTCAGATGTGGAAGCAGACATGGGAGGGTAGTGGCTGACAATGTTCAAAGATGACTGCATACTAGGCGCCATAGGCGATACACCTGCTGACACATACATCCTACTGACAGGCCTCTCGGACACCAACAACTGGTGCCGGAGTCATGGCCTGACCCTGCATGCCATGTAATGTATATTCATACCTTTTTGGATGGACAAGGTACCTACATATTATCACATAGACAATAACCCACTGGGTACAGACAAAGTAATTAGAGACCTGGTGACACTGTGCAATGCTGACCTCTCATTTGACACCCACGTTGCCAAAGTGGTTGGATGGACTTCCTACCTTGCCCACCTTATCATGAAGGGATTCACATCCACATCAAAAGGGGTCATTGTACACCTATACTCCTCCCTTCTCAGGCCCATGACTGTGTACTATGCCCCATTTGGTATGTACCTCACATGGCACTTGCAACAGCTAGGGGGACCCCCATGAGTACATCACCAGGAGGATCAAGGGTCTGCAACAACTGTCATATGCTGCCAGACTAACGTAACTCTTGCTCTATTCCATAGCATACTGCCTACGTAGGGGTGATCTGTGCCTGATGTGGTAGGCCATGTCCAATCTGGTAGTGATGGACATGTTCCACCTCATACAATCCAAATCCATCAGAAGCACGACAGCTCTGGTTTAAACCTCAGCACACATATGAATAGGACATACTGTAGGGACAGATCCATCACTAAGAGGCTTCCCATACTGTGGAACAGGATCCCAGTTCAAGTTAGGCAGAGACCCTCACTGACACTCTTCATGTGCATTCTTGACAAGTGGTTGGGAGATCATAGGTTTACAGCAGGGGTCTTCTCTGTGTCACTACTAGACAGAGGCACAGTAAACTACTGCTGTTATGTAGGGGTCTTCACTGTGTCACTACTATACAGAGGCGTTAGTTTCTAAATCTATTCTATACACTGTCTGCAGATTGCCTAGTACTAAACTATGACACTGTGAAACTATATATGTCTATGTATTTCTACATCCCTCTCTATCTATGTATACACATATGCATATTATATATATATGTACATACATATCTCGATATACATGCATTATACATGTTATATATATATATATATATATATATATATATATATATATATATATACTCCTTTTTAGTTCCACATATGTATATACCCAGTAACGTACTGCTGAACACCCATTACTGTACAACCTACTTGTACATTGTACTACAACCTACATTGCTATGTGCACATAGCTGCCGTCACATACATATGTATGTGGAGTCTTCAGAGACAGTTTCAGTATGTCCCCGTCCCTATGCACATCTTCATATACATAGATACAGACCAATAACACATCTGGAGGGTTCACAGTATGTAGAGTATTATAGCAGTACTTTACATTACCTGTGTTTGTTGCAGCTGTTTGTGTAGGTTTGCAGTTGCTTGGCCTGCTGTCAGCCTCTTTGCTTTGTTGTTTCAGGTTTTTTTTTCTTTCTCTTTCTTTCTTTCTTTCTTTTTTTTCTCTCTCTCTCTCTCTCTCTCTATATCTCTCTACCTCCAGCGGGTGCAATGACAGTATTGCATGTGTGGACTGGGACTACAGGATGTTTTTGTAGGTATCTGCACATGTCCATGTGATGGCCTCTGCACCAATTGTTAGCCAGCATTTACTAACTGCATGCAACCTATTGTGTAGTGATTGCAGTTCTTACTGTGATTATAGGACTGTGCTATAAAAAGGTCTGTTAGGTAGGCGTAGCCCTTTCAGATTATCAGGGTGGGGACCATGCTGGTTTGCTGTGGACACTGTTCTGTGAGTGTAACGGTTGGTATGTCTCTCATATTTCAGGCTGTGTTGTAGACACTGCAATGCATGTTGTTCTGTAAGCTGAGTATTCCTTCCTCCAGTGTCCTGTTCTCCGTGTGTATGTAAACTGACACCTACGACTAGTAATACTGTGTATATGGGTGTGTGCTTTCCTGTGGGGATTGTGGTGTAACTGGTATATAGCAGTGGCTCTTGCAATCTGTTGCTATGGCTTCAATATTTGGCCTTTACATTCACTCGTTGTATGCCTGCTAGCTGTCTTTCCTGTAATGTGTTGCTATGGCTTTCCTATTTTCCATTTACATTCACAGCTTGTAATGTTTGCTAAGTCTGTTTGGCCAGCAATCCCCTATGTGTTTGTTGTGGTAGGGTGTTACTGCATGCAGTATGGTCTGGCCATGGTGTGGGCCTTGACACTTACAGGGGTATTTGATCATGCTGCTGAGCAGGCCTCAGATACTCTCCGGTGCATCTTTTATCAGCCTCATGGAATGGTACATAGCAGTGGGTTACTCCAGTGACATATTCTGATACTCTGCAGTTGTGACTGTGGGTTATTTCAAGCATATGTATTAGTACACCATTTGTGCCGTGCAAGTGGTGCATACCTTCAGTCAGTCATAGTTACCATTGCATGTGTAGTTACACCTTTCTGCCTACTGTTAGCACATTTGACAGGGTGTCAGTGGGACACAGTTGACATTTGTTTTCACGTCAGGGACATCCCTATAACTCAGTCACAGTTGCTATGTCTGATCTCTTAACTATTCAACTATGGCAGTGTTTATCCTGCTCTGAGTATGTGTGTGGCTTGCCAGATGCTACTGTGACATTATTACCTAGTAGCTACCAACTAGCATGACTGTTTCTCAGCACACAGTACTATTTTATAAATCCACTTGATTTGACAGTAAATATACATGACATGCTTTGTGTACTACACTTGCTATATTCCCTTTACATTAATTCCTACTATTTTATGGTATATTTCTTTCAGCACAACGTTCTTGTATAGCAGTCATGGCTTAGTGGTAAGTCATGCAGACTAGTGTTTCCAAGGTCCTGGGTTCAAGACTGAGGGAGGTATTTTATTTTGCTGCTGAGTAAACTACAGGCCTTGTCATTCAGAGTGACTAAGGCACTTTTAAGCAGTTGTAAGCAGGTTAGCGCTGGTTTGCGGAGGCCACTTGCACTGCACCGTAGCACCTGCTTGGCAGCTTAAGCGCACAGAAGCGTACACCCACTTACCACTGCTTAAAAGTGCTTACTGTTGCGCACCCCCGCGCTATTTTCTTTTAAAGAAAAGAAAATGGGGAGATAGGAAAGTGGTGAGAAAGGGGGCACAAAGAGTGTAGGACCATAGGAAAACAAGCTCGGGTTTTGCAGGAGGGATGTAGGAAAGGCCCATAGCTGCCCATTTCTTCGTCAGCAATAGCTATGCATATGTTTGTAATTTGGTGTGAAATTTGAAACCTTCCACCCCTGAGAGAGGTGTGAGGACAACAATAATATTTGTTGTACAGCCAATTGTAATTGCCAGTTTACATGTCCAGCAGACATGTGTGCAAAATGGGCAGCTATGTATGGGGCGTAATTTTTTTGTGGGTACAGAGTGCCCTTTTTTTTTTTTTTTTCAGGTGAGAGTGGTATGTCAGGTACAGGAAGTTGGTATAGCTGGGGAGGTAGGTAGGGGAGGTTAACAGACAAGACAAACAAGACGCATACAGGAGTGGTGTATGACACATGTGAGGGGGTTACACAATTGACGGGGACGGATGTTTGGATATCTCGAGCCCATGAGCCCACAGATGGCAACAGTGGAACTGAGATCCCCACCCATGGGCAGTTGCCACTGCGCCTTCACTGCCCAGGACGGGGCTGTGCTGGGGGCTGTGTAGGCCTGGCAGCAGGCACACCCGTGAGTTGTGCCACCCGTGCCTCAAGCTGGTGTAGAGGCCCAAGCACAGTGTGCCGGATCTCCCTACGCACCACAGTCCGGACTCTACGGAGGGTGAGTGGATGTTCTCCTCCGGCCACGCTTGCGGAGGGGGAACGAGCCCCATCCCCTGCAGCGCTTTCACCCACAGGTGGCACAGGGCCATCAGAGGAGGGTCCGGCCTGGGCACTACTGCCAGGTGCACTCGCCAGCTGAGGTGGGAGGGGTGGGTCCGCTGGAACCCGCCTTCCCTGTCATCCTATGTTTTGCATTATGTTATGACAGTTTGGGTTAGTAACGTACAATACCATTCACAATTAGTTGTAACAGCATGCATTAGTATTCCCATTAACCAAACACCCATAAATTCAAGCCATTGAACAGCAAGCATAACACATGCATAATTTAAACAGCAATACACAATCCAACAACATGCAGGGTTGATTGATGGCAACAGGCCATCAGGTTTGGATGTATGAACAGGGCACATGCATCAACGTACATGCAAATATGCATGAACCAACAGAACAAATGTCCAGGGGTGTTAATTGTGAATGCACATACCCATTTCACGTGGAATGGATTATTTGTGGTTATAGGGTAGGGTGAAGAAATATTTAATTAACAACTTCAAATACCTATACATATGCTGTACATTTCTACTAGCTGTAGATATATAGACACTACAGGTCAGACTACTGTTTCCTATGTGATAACTACTTCAGGTTGGTGATAGGAATGTTACTGCTACATCAATATACATTTCATATTTATTCATACACTTTCATATATGGCTCTGTTCAGCTACATCATCCTGCTACATTTGCTTTATATGGCTATAGACAACTGTGGATGTTTGGTATTTCAGACAACCATACTATCTGCATATTGCAAACTGAGAGCAACATATCCAGATTTTGGGACACACATTCCAGCTTCAGTACTTTTTTCAATGCATGTTGCTGTTTGGTTCTGCCTGTCACATTCATTTCATTCTGTACTGACTGCAGTATACTTTATTCAGGAGTTATTACTACTTTATTGGTGGATTCATACCTCTTTCTCACACTCTCTCACTTATTTTATTTTTACAATTCAGGATGGTACTTAATTCTAAGATTTATTGACATGTTTTACCTTTAGTTATGACAATCCTTTCCAACAGTCTCACTTATGTCATGTTTCAGAATTTCAACAGGGATATATTTCACACGTGTTTTACTCAGCTTCTGCAGCTGTACTTTTCAGCCTGCTGCAGGTTATGTACTATTATATTACAGGTGGGACATCTTTATTTCAGACTTGTTTCATTTTTATGTTTGGATTACAGGCTGCATCACACTTTTGTAATCAAGCAATACTTGCAGACTCTCTTACACTGTTACTTGCACATTTTATTATTAGTGACTACACTGCACTCTTTTGCTAACTGTCATACTTATATATTTTTTTACAGTTACAGGAAGGGAATTACTGACCTGCCTGGTGGCACAACCGCACTAGCCTATCGGCATAGGCTCAACGGTTCATGAAACGGACACCTGCAGCTGTAATGTAAATGAAGTAATATTGGAATACACATCCCCATAATATCAGCTAGGTTAATTTCTTACATAAATAATTACATGTAACTTACTCAGTAGTGAGGCATTGGGCATTTGCCAGGCCTCCTTGATCCAATGGTTCAGTTGGTCCTACTTCCGTCTCTTCAGGTCCGCATGGTGGTGACGGACCTGCTCACCAGTCCTTGGTGTTCCTGTGGCACTGGTGAGCTCATGTGCCAACCGGTCCCACGCCTCAGCCCTATATGCTCCCCACAGGACCTGGCCCTGCATGAGTTGGGCCTCATGATCATGGACGAGGAACCAAACCATATATTTGGACTCCTCAATGCCCCACCTCTGTGCTCGGAAGCAACTACCCTCTCCTACACCTGACATCCAGGCTGCAAGTCGGTTCCACAATTGGTTATGCTGTGTATTCCCACCTATGGGGCTTATATATGCAGTTTTTCCCGCACTTATCTGTGATTGGCCATTTTGGAATTGTATCAGCTTCACAAAACCTGCTTTGTCATGCTCCTCTTTCTATTCATTCCTATATATATGCTATTACTGCATTTCTAAGTGCAACTGTCATGGCTTAGTGGTTCAGTACTTTGACTATGGTGCATGGTATCCTGGGTTCGAACCTGGCCATTGCTTTTTATATTTTATGACTGTCTACACTGGCTAGGAGGTGTGTCTGTGTAAAGGCAGTTTTGATACAGCTTGCTCAATGTTGCCCGCCAGTTAGCTTGTTGGCACGGTGCGCAGCTCCGCGCAAATGGATCACGCTGGTTTACACATCGTTTGGCTGTCAGCACACATATTACGCTCAGCTCAGCTACGGGCACACAGTTTCAGCATGTTAATACGCTCCTCAACCCCGGGCACTCATTTTACACCTGTTAAACCACTGCTCACCTACGGGCACACATTTTACACCTGTTAAAACACTGCTCACCCACGGGCACTCATTTTACACCTGTTAAAACACTGCTCACCTACGGGCACTCATTTTACACCTGTTAAAACACTGCTCACCTACAGGCACTCATTTTACACCTGTTAAAACACTGCTCACCTACAAGCAGATATCCTCAACTTGTTAGACTGTAGCTCAGCTATAGGAACATCTGACATTTTTTTATCTCACATTTCTTCAAAATACATGGCCCATTTCATTACATTTTACATAAAATATAATTTTATATATGTACATATATGTCAGGGACTTGTTTCGTGCTTATTTAACTAAAAATAAAAATTGATGTTGTGGGGTCTCGAACCATGACTGCCTCCTCTTCGGCCAATGTCTCTACCGCTACGCTATTGCTTCTTGCCTTACTTTGCATATTTAGTTCTTATATGCTTTTCCACTGACTGTTAACTGTGGCTAAGCGCCAGGCACGCCCGCGCAAATGAGTGCACTCACGGGCAAACATCTTTACAACTTATAAAAAAAATAAAAGATTTTCATTTATACATTTTATGTTCATAGTCTGTGGGGGCATGTGTTGTGTTGTGTTTATTCCCATTTACACAGACTCTGTCGTGGGGGTTTACTTTCGGGACTTTTACTCTTCTGGGGGCGTGTCCGTTTGCAGGGCTCGCCCTATGGACACGCCCCCTACTGTCTTACATGGACCGTGTTAGCCTTAGGTGTGATTCAGCATGCCGTCATGCATATGCATGACATGCTGACGTCACACCGTTTAACTGCAGCCTCCGCGTAAGCGTTTTAACTCTTACATGGAGGCTTCGTGAATCCTGCCCAATGTTAGTTTGCAGGATACATTAAAGATGGCAATGCCCATGCAAAGGGAGCATATAAACATAGCCTTAGAAATGAAACAAGTTTATAATAAGAATGCCTGGCACAGGTAATTTATTCAGGAGTTTATGTACCAGTGTGAGGGTCCTCCAAGGAAAACACATTATTGGACAAATAACAGAGGCCATTTGAGGTGACATAAGATTAAATCCAGTTATCTATAAAGTTAGGCAGATGGGAGAAAGATAGAACAAATTATCAATGTGCTGAAATCATGGATAGAAGTAGATAATGTTGCAGATCATACAATGGAAGTCATACAAGTGAGATCATGGTATGATATCTACCTCAAGTGCAGATAGAGGAATCCTTGTCAAAAGTACAAAAGCAGGAGGTGAGAGAATGTTTTATTAAAAAATAAAGATTGGACCAAGATATTACAGAGCACCAACATATAAAATAGGAAATGAAGAAGTTCAAAGAATGTTCAAACCTGGGTATGACAGAAGAGTCACTAAGTCACTGGAGCAGCCCAGCAGTGCTAGCCCCTAAACCTCATGGAAGTATTACATTCAACAATCAATTTACAAGGCTGAATATAATTTAAAAGTTCAATAAGTATATAATGCCTTGTGTGACTCCCCTGCACTGGCCCAGTAATCAAGGAGCCTCAATCTTCACTACTGGCAACAGTGATTGATGTACTGAGGCTGGTTTCTCCCTCTTTCTCCAAATCCCCAGTAAAACACCCCACTGACACAGCTATAGGGTTGGGTTGAGATCTCAGCTGAGTTGCCAAGGAAAAACCTCCAGCACCCTGTCTGTCCAACCATTGCTTCATGTCACTGCTCATGTAGCTGCACATACACACACTTTGAGGTTTGATTTATATACAGATGCACACACACACACACACACACACACACACACACACACACACACACACACACACACACACACACACACATGATGGAAAAGGCTGGCACAGGTTTAATAGCTATGCTCCCTTCTGCCCAGACTATAAGGTAGTTCCAGCTGACACCAGCCAACTCTTTATCAGCTAATCTATGGCCCTTAACAAAGGGTGTCCAATCCTACTGTGGAATGTTACTAATAATAGAAATGGTAGTCTGACCAAGAGCAAGGCTATTTGGGAGTGGCTTGTACAGTGTCACTAAATAGATATGCAAGTAATCTAAGAGCTTAAATATGCCTCACAGATATCAGCCACACAGATAGGTTTAAATATATCTAATAGTACATAATAAAAGAACAAGAAAATACTCAGTAAGTAATCAGTTACATCAGCATTCAAAATCCCAGGAAATGCTTAAAACAACATTGCAGGACAGTCTCAAATAAATAAATAAGGAAAACTTCTAAGCTACACTTTACTATGTTCCTATCTGAATCTAAGAGTTACTATGCTCTAAAAACTTACTTACAGCAAGGCAAGAGCAGAACGTGGTGATAAGTGGATGCTTCCAGATAAAAAACAAAATACAAAAGGTACAGTCTCTCTCTGAGAGAGTTCTTAAATAAATATCAAATATTATTGTTGGCTTATCTTGGATGACATCACTTTTTGTCACCTGACTTCAGTTCACAAGCTAAGCCCCTGTTTTGTCAGAAACTAACAGAATTTAACAGCTCTGTGTCAAAAATAAATAGCCTTCAGATGTTTGCTCAGAGCTGTGCAGCTGCTAAGACATCATAAAGCAATAAAAGACTTTTGCATCTCAAACCCAGTAATTACTTCTCTTCCAAGGCAATACACAAGCTTCTAGCTCTAGACATTGTGTCTGCTACTAAACTGAAACTGAGAGAGAACTTTTATAGCACAAACAATTTAATTTCAACTTATTTTCTTGAAGTTTTAGAAATTAACACTGTATGTTCTAGTTTCCACTGTTAAAACATATACATTTGCACAGGTATATAGTTTATATACATTTCTGTTCTTTTAAGTAGGGTACACTGTGGACAGATCCTTGAAGCTCAGTACTGTACAAACCCTGTTCAACACACATTTCTGTACTAGTAGTTTAATATTCACATAACCTATAGTTCTAATACATTTGTAAGACAAGCATAAGAATCATGTTGATATTCACAAATGACATAGGATTATTTACTAAATTCCAGATAGCTGGGCTGGCAGTATTCCCTTTTGTTATACATCCCCGATGAAAATTCAAGTTAGTTTTTCAACTGGTGCTTGAAAAATGTTGCTTGGCAGGGTTGACTATCTGGGAATGCCTCACCCTATTCCCTGTCTTGAGACCCTGTCTGCATTGACATTGCTAACCCCACTGTGCTGCTGCACTGTCTTATCATATGCTTGCAACCCTAGGCTCAACCTCAGTAACTTGGCATTTTGCTGACTGGCTTGATATAGCCATGTTAAGGGATTGTTGTCTGTAACTACAGTGAATTTCCTTCCATACAGATAAGGCTGAAGTTTCTGCAGTGCCCAAACTATGGCTAGACATTCCTTTTCTGACAGTTGCATAGCATTCCTACCAGGGTTGGAGCCTACAGCAGAGCTATACCACTGGGTGCTCTTCTCCCTCTAAGGAAACCTGGCTGAGTACAGCCCCCACCCCATTGTTTGAAGCATCCTCCTACACAACAAATCCTTTGCTGTAATCTGGACTGGCTAACTTAGGGGGTCCTCCCAAAGCTTCTTTAAGCTTCTGAAATGCCTACACACATATTGGGGCCCACACCACCTTATCAGGGTTGTTTTTCCTTGTGACATCTGTGAGGGGAGCAGCTATGTTACTATATTTAGAGCAAAACTTTCTATAGTACCCTGCTGTCCCTAAGAATGCCCTCACCTGCTTTTTGGTAGCAGGGGCAGGCCATGCCAGAATGGCTTCCACTTTTGCAGGTTCTGGCCTGATCTTACCACTCCCCACTCTATGTCCCAGGATGGAGACCTCTGCAATATGCACCTGACATTTGCTGGACTTAATAGTCAATCATGCCCTCTGTAGTGTGCCCAGCATCTCCCTGACATGCTAACGGTGCTCTTACTAGCAATGGCTGTAGATGGCAATATCATCTAGGTGAGCAAGGGAAAAAAATCTCCAGCTCCTGCTAGGATATGATCTACCAGCATCTGGAAAGTCACTGGGGAATTCTTCATCCCAAAGGGCATCTTTGTGAACTCATACAAGTCAAAAGGAATCACAATGGCTGACCTGTCTCTAGCACTGTGAGTCAAGGGCACCTGCCAGCAGCCTTGGTAAAATCAATAGCGGTAAGATACTTAGCCCCATCCAGCTGTTCTAGGGCTTCATCTGTCCTAGGCATGGGGTAAGCATCTGACTGTGTGTGACTATTTAATTTCCTGTAGTCCATGCAGAACCTGGTGCTGCTATCCTTGTTTGGTACCAGCACCACCTGGGGAGGCCCAGGGACTGCTGGACTCCTGAATTACCCCTATTTCCAACATTTCCTGTATCTCCTCCCTCCGAATCCGTTTGACCCTCTCAGGCACTCTATAAGGGATCTGCATAATAGGCCTTTGGGGTCATGTATCCACATGGTGTTGCACCAGGTGGGTGCAACCTGATTTTCTCAAACTCCTGTAACACTGCTTGAATTTCTCAAACCTGGGTAGGGGATAGCAACTGGGACATTGCTACATTTTCCACTGAGGTGTCAGTCTGTGCATCACTGAGGAGATCAGTAACCAGATCCCACTCAGCCTCCTCCTACCATCCACTGCAAATACTCAGCACAAGGGCCTCCCTATCATGGTATGGTTTCATCATGTTAACATGGTACAATGTATGACCCTGCCTCCTGCCTAGCAGTTCTACCATGTAGTTAGCATCCCTGACCTTCCTTACAACTTTGTAGGGTCCCTCCCAAGCTGCCTGCAGCTTATTGTGTCTGACAGGAATGACAACCATAACTTGCTGCCCTATTGCATACTCTCTAGCTCGAGCATTCCTGTCATACCAGACCTTTTTCTACAGTTGTGTCTTCTGCCAGGTTCTCCTGGGCCAAACCCATAAGTTCCCTGAGCCTTGTCCTGAGGTTTAGGACATATGCACAACAGACTCCTTGTGGGATTCACACTCACCCTTCCACTCATCACAAATCAAATCTAGAGGTCCCCTCACCCGATGCCAATACAGCAACTCAAAGGGTGAAAAACCTGTGGATTCCTGGGGAACCTCTCTGTAAGCATACAACAGATGAGGCAAATATTTGTCCCACCCCCTATTAAACTGGTCTGCAAATGCCAGTAGCATCATCTTGAGTGTAGAGTTTAACCTCTCAACAAGACCATTAGTCTGGGGATGGTAGGGCATGATCTTTAGGTGCTTCACCCCACAATGCTTCCATAGACAAGCCAGCAGTTCTGACATGAAATTGACACCTCTGTCAGTCAGTATTTCTTTTGGAAAACCTACCCTGCTGAAAATATCTAACAAAGCATTTGCCACCTTTTCTGCCTCAATGCAGGACAGAGCCACCACCTCAGGGTGTCTTGTAGCATAATCTACTAACACTAGGATATACTTTTTCCCTGTGGAACTCGGAGTACTCAGACACTCCACAATATCCATAGCTACCCTCTGAAATGGCTCCTCAATCACAGTCAAAGACATTAAAGGAACTTTCACCTTGTCTTCTGCCTTGCCTACTTTTTGGCACTGCTCACAGGTCCTGCAGTACCCTGTTACATCTCTGGAAATCTCAGGCCAATAAACTTTCTGTGTAATACATTGCTTTGTACATTTTATGCCCATATAACCTGCAAAGGGAATATCGTGGGCTATGGCTAGAAATGCCAGATAGTAGGCTCTAGGCACTACCAATTGCTGTATTTTCTCACCCTTTAGCCCACCTTCAGGGGTCCAGTCTCTATACAGTAACCCTTTGACCCAGTATACAGATTCCCCTTTCCCTTGAAAATCAGGTGCCTCACTAGCTACTTCTCTCAGGCCTTGTAATGTAGGGTCTGAGAGCTGAGCCTGTCTCAACTCTCTCTTGGTAACCTTTACCAGCTACCCTTTCACAAGAAGTCTCGTATCCTTTGACAGTGGTGCCTCACTGTCAGCCTGGGTACTACTAATCACCTCTGCCCTGGCAGTCACTCTGTCCAAGAGAACATCAGTACCCACAACCAGCTGTGCCTCACCTTTAGTCTCAATTCTACAGGCTAGCTCCCTCCCTGAAGTAAGCACCTCACCTGTCCTGGCTGCAAGTGTGCAGTCTGTATGGGTCTCCCCAGGCTAGCTGACCCACATGCTTGTCTCCAAAGATGACTGCATGTAACTGCATGCACACATAGTACTGTTTTATCAAAATCATTCCCTACCAGGACATCTGCAGAGATAAACTCAAACACACTTACTTGCTGGCTTCCTTCTCCATCCTGCCAGTCAAGGTGAACCCTAACCAAAGGGATTTGGAATGGGGTTCCTCCTAAAGCTTTGACTGGAGTAGACTGCCTAAGCAAGTAGAGCTCTTCTTTAACCATTGCAGGCCTTGCAATGGTTATGTCAGTGGCTGTGTATCTCTTAGCAGTGGTCTGTTGCCCATTTACTAAGATAGGATACAACCTCTTATGGTAGTTTGGCACCCTTGTTGTCTCGAGACAACTTACTGCTAGCATTCTTTCATTCCAATTAACTGGCTCTCCCACCTTTTGTTCCTCACCTTGCCTCCATTGCCATCTATATGCTACATGGTCCCACTGGTTGCATTTAAAACATTTAACCCTTGGTCCTGGACATGAACCTGGACTAGTGGCTTCCCCGCCATAGTCCTCTGCTGATATGCTTGCCTGCTCTCCCTGACTAATTAAGCTAACAAAAAAAAAATAAAACAATTGTGATATGAGACTCTGACTGTGCACTGTGTGTCTGATTGAGAGTTCAAACACCTTCCTTAGTAACCACTGTTTACAGGCTACAGGAAATCAATATCCACACCACTACAAGTCAATTAATATGTGTTGTGACTGTCCCACCACTGCCAACCAATTAATATGTGATGCCCCATGCACTGGCCCAGTAATTAAGGATCCTCAGTCCTCACCACTGGCAACAGTGAGGGATGTACACACTGGTAGGATGACAAGTACATACATAGTAAAGTGCAATTTCCCTTAAGAGCACACAGATATCACAATCAGTCTGGGGATGTTTTTTCCCCTCTTTCTCCAGATCCCCAATATGACTCCCCACTAGCACAGCTATAGGGTTGAGATCTCAGCTGAGTGGCCAAGCCAAGACCTCCAGCACCCTCTCTGTCCACCTAGTGCTTCATATCCCTGCCCAAGTAGCTGACACGCACACACACTTTGAAAATTGATTTATATACAAACAAACACACATACATACCTGGGAAAGGCTGTCACAGGTTTACTAGCTATGCCCCCCTTTTTCCCAGACTATAAGGTAGTTCCAGCTGCCACCAGCCAACACTTTATCAGTAGTCTGACTAAGAGCAAGGCTATTTAGAAGTGGCCTGTACAGTGTCACCAAATAGATATACAAGTACTCTAGGAGTTTAAATATCTCTCACAGATATCAACCACAATATATTTAATAATAAATAATAAAAGAACAAGACAATACTCAGTGAGTAATTAGTTAATTCAGAGTTCAGAATCACAGGAAATATTTAAAACAACATTGCAGGACAGTCTCAAATAAATAAAGAAAAAATCTAAGCTACACTTTGCTATATTCCTGTCTGAATCTAAACGAGTTACTATGCCCTAAAAACTTACTTACAGCAAGGCAAGTGCAGAAAGTGGTGATGATTCAATGTTTCCAGGTCAATGACAAAATACAAAATGCACAGTCTCTCTATGAGAGAGTTCTTAAATTAATACCAAATATTACTGCTGGGTTAGATTGGATGACATCACTTTTTGTCACCTGACTTCAGATCCCAAGCTAAACCTCCCCTTTTGTCAGAATTTAACAGAATGTAATATCTCTGTGTGAAAAATACAAAGCCTTCAGATGTTTGCTCAGAGCTGTGCAGCTGTTAGGAAGTCATAAAGCAATAAACCCCTTCTGCATCACAAACCTAGTAATTACTTCTTTTGCAAGACAATACAAAAACTTCTAGCACTAGGCATTGTGTCTGCTACTAAACTGAAACTGAGAGATAACTTTTATAGCATAATTGTAAAACAATTTAATTTCAACTTATGTTTCTTGATGTTTTGCAAGTTAACTCTGTATGTTCTAGTTTCTACTGTTAAAAAGTATACATTTGCACAGGTATATAATTTATATATCTTTCTGTTCTTTTCCAGTAGGGTACACTGCGGACACATCCTTGAAGCTCAGTACTGTACAAACCCTGCTCAACATACACGTCGGTACCAGTAGTTTAATATACACATAACCTATAGTTCTAATACATTAGTAAGACAAGCATATGAATCATGTTGATATTCACAAATGACACAGGATTATTTACAAACTTCCAGATAGGTAAACTGGCAGTATTTCCCTTCCGTCACACCCTGGACAGATGAGTTGATTGTGAACTTGTGGAAGGCCAAATAATCAGCAATGCTTGACTTGACAAGATGATACTGGAAAATAGTACTTACTCTTTCTAATAATGACATAAAATAGCTACTGAACCCCTGAGTGTCTACTTCAGCAGACAATGTTACCATTTTGCATATATGGACCCCAACCACCTTTTAAAAGCTGATGGATAAATTTCTGAAGCCCCACTTGTGATGCATTTCTTCATACCTGGATTACATTGTCATTCATTCAGTGAACTGGAAATCTCATATCTTTAAACTGTAGACTCTTTTATAATCCATCAGATAAAAAGGCTTGATTGTAAATTCTAAAAAAATGTTAACCGAATATGGTGCAAGCCAAACATTTAGGGTATCTTATAGGAAGAGGGGTGTTAAGACAACAACTGGAAAAAATAAAGAACATAAAAAAATGTCTGAATCTCTTAGTAAAAGACAGGTGAAGGCTTTTCTTGCACTAGCTGGGAAACACAGAAAAGCTACATCTAAGTTTATGACTATTTCCTTTTCTTTTACAGATCTGACAAGAGATAAATATTTTGTCAAGGTGTAATGGTCTCTTAAGGCAGATGAATGAGTTCATGAATTAAAATGGACTGTATGTCCTGAACCTATGCTACTAACAACTGAATTTTTCTAAAGAGGTCGTCATATATGCCAAAATGGTAGGAGTAGGGTAGCGGGCAGTGCAGTCCTAAGACACTCAAAAAGAGGAGCACCGTGGTCCTAGATCAGTAAGCAGATGACTAATGCAGAAAGAAGATGCTTAGCTATCCATTGGAAGTGTAAAACAATAAACTGAAAATTCTATGCCATGAAATTCTATTTGTCAAGCAGACATTTTTATTTAATATGGTAACATATCATGTGTCTATGCATTGGTTAAGTAGGCAGACAAACAGCAGTACAAAGTTCTGCAGCTGGGCACAATCCCTCCGTTTATTTAAGGATACAGTGATGCACAAACTTCACTAACCCAAAAGAAATACAAAGTTTATACAATGTCCAGGACTGCTAATCCATTCTTTGATTTCAACATTCCTGGTTTGGTGTTAGTAATGATAATAATAATAATAATAATAATAATAATAATAATAATAATAATAATAATAATAATAATAATAATAATCATTTAAGCAGGTAGACATCTTGTATACACTATTCCTTTTCAGGGGCAACCCTGGCACCATGTTCTTAGGTTCATAGGGAATACTAAGCTAACTGTCCTGAAGGGGCATTTTAAGCCTAGCCAATGACCTGAGGTCAAAATCAAACCCTGTACCCTATCTCTATGAAAATAAGACCTTAACCATTATGTGAAACCCACCCTTGAACAACTCATGTAACCATGTCTGGCTAAGAATTGTTCAAAGTCACAAAGTAAGAATGGGGGCTAAGGGAGTCAAATCCTGTGCTACAGGGACTACTGCTAACAGCCTTAACCCTCTTCATCAACTGCCGGATACAGAGCAGTAGTTGCAACATGTTGTTCTGGGAAAGGTATATTGTGTATGCATTGTATTTTAAAAGGGTTATGGTGTCTTGAAATGTACTAATGTATGGAACATGAGAAACTACAGTTAGCTAACTAACTAAGTTTTAACTGACAATTGGGATTGTATATAAGGAGATTACCTGAAAGAAGCAAACCAGGGAGTTCATTTCTCAGTTGAAAATTATTTTAAAGGAATAGTCTGGAAACATGGAATGAGAGACTCCATTTGCGGGTAACCTCTGGAGTGTACATTGGTTACATACTTGCTTACAGAACAGGAAGCTGTTCCTGGAAGCTATACATTAACAGTAAAACCTAAGAGATGTTGAGAAATTAGTACTTTATAAATCCCAATAAAAAACAAGAACAGATAAAAGAGACTCTTTACAGAGTCCAACTATGCTTCCGTAAAACATCCTGGCAGTATTATAATCAAATATAGGACGATACCACTGTCAAAATATCTGTCAAATGTCACAAATTGGCAGCTATTCTGACAGAAATCAAAATAGCTGTCAAATACCTCAGTCTGACAGCTGTCAAAATGGCTGTCAAACTCTGCTTATTAAAGAAAAAGACTAAACTTTGGCTTCATTATTAGTAACTAATGTGTAAATAAACGTGTGTGTGTGTGTGTGTGTGTGTGTGTGTGTGTGTGTGTGTGTGTGTGTGTGTGTGTGTGTGTGTGTGTGAGATATTGGTACACTGCAATAAAGTGAATTACAAAATGTTACAGCTCCATGTAGACTTACCCATATATCACTGCTCTAGTTAGGCAATTGTGATTTGGATATTTCACCATAGAGCTGTTGTGTTTTTAAACTGAAGTCAGTCTAATAAAATGCAAAGTAGAAATATAAAGCTTCATTTAAGACAGCTATTTTGGCAGCTATCAAAATTGCCATCATACCGGGGCTAGTTGCAGTAGACTTGTAAATATTAAGCAGTGCTATCCAAAGTAACTGTGTTGAGGTTTAGTAAATGTCAAAGCACATCACTAAATTCAATGAGCGAAATGGTTTAACACTACAAGTTTACAAACTGTCCTAGATAGACAATGAGCTGTCAAAATTGCTAAACCATTATTTCTGTACTGCAGTTTATTATTCATATAAAACAAATCCCAACTCCAAAAGGCTTGCTCTTAGTGACATACTCTAGGTTTATAGCTAGGACTTACACCAGAGTAAGTCACTTACACTAACTACAAGTCTTTCAGAATTGGGCCAGATTTCCACTAAAGTAACTTACACCAAGACCAACTCTTTTGGAATTCCACCATAGGATTTGCCTTCCAATAAATGAGGTTTGGTAACAAACAAATTTGTCCAGGGACATCTTCAGAAGGGGGTTACATAAATATATTAATTGGAGTTAAGAAGGTCGGGGGATGTAAGGGTTAAATGGACATGAAGGATGACTGGGAGGAAATGAGGCAAGGGTAGGGAGGGGCTTAAGGAGTTTATGTAAGTGTAACTGGGTAAGGAGTCATGTTCTGGTGTGAACTTGCTAAGTCAAGCGATACATCTGAGATGAACTTGTATGGAATTTTAGAGAACAGGTAGGCCTCTGGTAATAGTAGGGCTGGCTAGTACTGAGTGAGTATATATATTTTTTGTCCTTTCTCTTGCTTGTTCTTCAGTCAGTATGATGACTAGTTAAGTGTTATATAGAATGATTGGTAGAGTTTAGTTTATCTACATTAATTAAGGAGCTGGTGGTTGGGTAGTCATGTGGTGTGGTAGAATCTTTCAAGTGGGTTTATTTGATGGTGGCTTTCCAAGGTCAGCACCATGGTCATTTCATGTTGCATGTCCTTCATAGGTTGACGTTGGTTTGGCAGTTTTTGTGGTCTTCAGTTTATCCCTTTCAATCTTAAAGTTTGGTGGTTAAGGTGTAGAGCATGCAATGCCAATGTTCCTCTCTTGCTTCTACTTAGAATATCATGGACAGTTCAGATTTTCATGAGTTTCTATGCTTTCTACATTATGATCATTTAATTCTTACTTCATCTGTTAACAAACAAATAGTTGGAATCAGTATTGCTTGAGGAAGATTAATCTTCCCAACAAGTGTGTCTAATAGGTGTGTTGCATTATTTACATTGTCGTTTACGTGTGGACCTGACAAGTCAAGATAAATATTTATCTGGCATGAAATGGAAGTACTCTGAAGAGTACAGTTAAATGTTACTTCAGTGCAAGATTGTAAAGACAAACATTTTACAAATTCATATGCATGCTAATTTACTTTGAGTTTATTTCTGATGTATACTTTTAAATTTAAAGTTTCATTTATGTTTCAATAAGCTTGGTAAAAGGTGACTAAATAGCAGTATATGTATGTATGGCTCTCCCGGCTGTGTGCCTTAGTATCTAGGGTTTTATTTTCTTCTAACTGTTCTGTTTCTCCAGTTGGTAGGAGCAATAGCCTAGTAACTTCCTATGATCCTATAAGCGTAACCTGGATAACTGGATGGGGAACAGAAAATACATCCCTGGGACTCCACCTATGTCCCTGCTGGACAGTGACATAGGGTGCTGACTTGTTGGAACATGGGCTAAATTCTTGGCTAGGCTTGTAAGGGTGACAGGGCAAATAGCCTAGTAACTTCCTATGATCCTATGATCCTATGAACTTAGTTGTGGGATGCTCATGTATGACGGCCAAGTTGAAGGAGAGTGGGGGAGGGCATGTATTGTAGGGTAGGGGAGATTACTTTGCTTGGCAACATTGCCATTACACTATATAAGAAATGGGAAATGGGGGAGAAGATCACATTCGTTAATGGTGATTTGTAGAATAGGGATTGATGTACCAGACTTGTGGCAAAGTGTGCTAAAACCTTAGTGCTCTAGAAGAAGCTCCCTGGTCTCATGAGTAATTTTGCAGTTGAATGGTACAGCCGCAAGTAATGGTGGTTAATTGCACATGCTTGTAGCATGGTAATGATCTAATGGCTGTACTAGCTCCAACTCTTCTGTGGTAACTTTAATGGAACATGGTAAGGCAGTAGTGTCAGAGTTGTCATGGGTACTATCATCTACAGGGTCAATCATTATTTATCAATTTACTTTATTTTGCTTTGTTTTGGAAGCCAGGACTATCTGACTGGGTCATACCTTGCCACTATATTTAAAAATACAATAAAATAATATATAAATGAATATAGTAAAACCCCAATCTCACTGTTGAGACACAATGATTACTTATTGCTGGGGCAATTACGGCATGTCAACAGAGCTTGAATTTAGCTGTCTCTATCAAGATAACATGGGCAAAATTTATTTTGCAGACAGGATATGTTGTTTGCTAAATTACTAAGCCATAGATGACAGGGTATTGTAGTTGTTGTTTGAGTTGAGCTGGTATGTCCTTTCAGAAGTATATATTGGAACATAGAAGGTTATGCTTGTGAACTAAGAACTAATAGTCACAGTATTTGGAACCTGTCCCAAGGTAGGGTTCCTTGGCTTCCATTTACTTCAGGATTTGTTCGCATTTGCTGGGATAGCAGGTTGGGAGGTATGCCATTGTGAGCAGGCATGGTAACAGGTTGGGTAGCTAAACTGTTTTTTTTTAATAGCTGACTTCATTTATATAAGGAATAGTGGCAGCCGTTAAGGTGGCCCAGCTGACAGATTGTCACATAGGACTGCTTGTGATTATGGATACTGGTCATGGTAGGTGGTTTTCATATTGTCAGCTATGGGTCCAAGCCTGTGGTTGTTTGCCGTTCTAGGTTTGGTTTGCTGGTGTAGTGGAAGTCATTTTATGGTCAGTGGTACTATGGTTGTGTCATTGGATTATTACATTTGGGTGTTTATGAGTTTGTAGAGGGGAGTCTAAGGCCATTACTGACTTTGATTTAGCACTGCTTTGATGTTGTTGACTAGAGCATTCCTGTGGTCCTTCATTGTGTCACCACATGATTTTGTTGGTGGTTGGGTTCCACTTTTTGTTGAAGAGTGTGTTTTAGCAGGTTTTACTTGATTTTAATATAACTATTCACATTGGTGATTTGGGTTATTATGAGGTTTAAGGGATTCCATCTTGTGATTGCAATTTGTGGTGTGTCTTTCTCCCCTTCAGGCAGTTGGAGGGAACAGCAATCTACAATGGCCGTTCCCAGGCTTTACCAATTTTTTGAGTAATGGTTATTTGCAGCTCATGTGCAGTGCATCTTAACCATTGCAGGGGCAGGCGTGTGTATGAAGAGAAACACTCAATGCTTGGAATGTCCAATAAGTTGTAATTATGAAATGAAGACATATTTCAGTTTAGAATTTTGAATCTTAGTTTGGTCCATCCTTTACAAAGTTTATAGTTCTGGTAAAGTGCTAAGCACAGGAAGTCATCTGAATTCATAGTAATGGAACACCAACTACCTGGCAACTTTATATTTGTAAAAGCAATCAAAAAAATCTCTATTCTCTATGTCTGGGCCTTTCTACCACTTTTTTATAGCGGTGTTCAGATGTTTTATTCTAGGAGGTTGAGAGGTATGGCTGGCATGTACTTTACTGCTATTTGCAGTATGTGAAGATTGCTTCTGCCCAGCTGAGGCAGTATGGGCAGATCTTATTGGTAGGCTGTGTTTTAAACTTTGGAGGGTTCATGATTTAGAATTCCCACATCAGGCACGTAGCATAAGGTAAACATTATGGGCGATTAAGAATATGTTTGCCTTCTAGGTGCAAGGCAGCAGGGCTTGATTCACATCTTTGTTTGTGAATCACTGGTGGGGTTCACAATGCCTGTATATATGACTCCCCAGACTCTGGAATAGATTGCCCATACATGTCAAGCAGAGTACCTCTTTGGACCTCTTCAAGAGGAACCTTGTCGATTGGATGGGAGAAAGGAAATTCACCCCAGGGATCCGCCAATTAAGCCCTGCTAGACAGGGGTCAGGAAAATAAATAATGAAATAGAAAGAAATAGTTATGGTTGTGTATGTATAGGCCCTAGGGCGGCTGAGGGCTGATAAAATGAAACCTATGAACCTATGAAGGGGCTGAATCGATAAGCACAGGGAGGCTGGCATAATCCATACAGTAATCCATGGTTGTATAGGTGTGGTAGATAGGCTTGATTTATTAAACAGTGATTGTGTGAGGTCATTCTTATGGAGCTGTTTACAGAAATGCTCCTAAGACCGTGGTGACCCAGGTAATTGATAATTAAATTATCTGTCATCCACAATTTCTAGTAGTAACATACTCAAGCTGGTAGCTCACTTTATGGGCTACGTGTTAATTGATGTCATGTAAACACATGGGTTCAGTTATTGCTGCTCATGGTATAAGACTGTCTTCTGCAGCTGTTGGCTCCTGAGCTGTAAATATTTGTTGGGGGATGCGGTGGTGCCAGGTTGTTGGGGATAAGGGGAAGTTGGTTATTGTAACTATGAGGTTAATGAGCAAGGTAGTCCCTTGGCAGCTCCTAATACAGCTTTCTTTTCTTCTACAGATGATGAGCACAGAGTGGGCATCAATTGGTGGCCTGAATGTGACAGATTGAGTTTGCAGATGGGGAACTGCAGATAGGGCATCAGTCAGTTGTCCAAAGGAAGTGGACTTGGGAATTGACTGATGCTGCTGCAGTGGATGTTCCAGCTGCTGGAGCTGTGCACACGGAGGGCACAGGTAATCCTACTGTATTATGTACTCAGATAGGCATGTCAGAATTGGTGTGTTGGGAGTAGTAGGGGGCAGGATAGGAGGAGGTTCACTGGGAGCAAGGTGAAGCAGGCTTGGGGTTTGTTTGTGGGGAGTTTGGGGTTATCAACGGAGGGGTGGAGTCAAAGCAGCATGAGGTTGGGTCAGACTTTGTGGGCATGGTAATGGGATTTATGTTTTATGTGGGCAAGGCTGTGCCGATGGGTTGCTAGGTGGCCTACTTTGAGATTTAGCACTGTTGGGGAAATCCAAGTGCAAAATGAATTTAAGGTTACCCATCCAATTTGTGCAGATTGTGTTTGAAAGGGCCTATGAGGTATTCTGCTTGACATAAAGTGGGAGTTTGTTCCAAGTGTGTGGTTCCCTCTGGGTGAAAAGTCTGTCCCTCAAGCAGGTTTTACTAACGCCACATATTAAGTTGAGTTCTTTAGTGTGAGTAACACATGTAACAATTGACTTGTGCTTTGGGTTAATAGGTGGTGGTTTGGTATATGTATGGCTTCTAAGAGTAGGTTGGGTTTGTTGGAGCATTGTAGGTAGGCAGGCATTAGGCCAAACAGAGATGCAAGATTCTTTCCTTAGAATGCAAGATAGTGTCTATGGGTGATGGATCTAGTAAGGTTCCTACCATTACTGCAATGGTGTTCTAATTTCTTTCACTGATGAATATTCAGAAGTGAACAAGACAGGAAAGGGGGGTATTGTGGCAGTATTTCTTACAGATGGATGACATGTTTTAATTCCTTACCAGATGCAAAGGTAGCATATGGAATGAAATGCTTTGAGGGGAAAGCAAAAGAAAGATAGTATACTAAGGATGTTCAGATTGTTGAGCCTCTGAGGTAATGTGTTGGCCAGTGTACTCAACTTGTTTTGGGTGAGGGTTAATAAGTTGGTGCATTGCTTTACCATTTTGGTGTCTTTTGGAGCATTTTGGGTTGATGGCTTTTGTTAGATGGATAGGGTTGGTCATGGGGATTTTCAGTTGTTTACTAATGTGGCAGGAGGTGTTGGGTTGGTTGGCATAATTTGGTGGGTGTGGTTTTGTGGCTGGTTGGATGGCAGGAAGGGAGGATGATTGGGGTGATGTATATTTGGAGTTTTCAATTTAATCTGGCGTAGGAAGTGTAGCAGGACTTGTGGGAGATTAGGGTTTGCTTTCAACTGTTTAATATGATAGTGGTATGGATTGTGTCTGTGTTGCTAGGCAAGGTAGAAGATTGCCAGACATTGGATATTGACAAGACATTTTTTGTGGCATAGGTTGGCATTGGTAAAAAGAGGTCACTGGACTACAGTTCATGTGGCATTTATTTTAGGGAGGTATTGAAGTCATTCCATGGGTGGTTTGCTGGTCAATAAATGCTATGAGGGTCATTAAATGGTTTGCTTATAATGGCTATTTGATGTGATGGCAGGATTGCTATTAAATTGAATTTTGGAAAAGGAAATCTAATTTTGGTCATTACTAGGTGGTAAATAGGGCTGCAGTTATGCATGGTGGTATGCAATTCCTCTTACGTGGTTTCATGAGGCATTCAATTTAGGTTTATGGTGGCACATTTGGCAGGTGTTGACTTGGGAATCATTAAGAAGCTAATAGTGGGTATGATAACTTAATATACAGAGGTTATACAAGGTAATGGTTATTTAAGCATGGGAGAAGGATCATCAGTCTAATTTCACTGTTTAGGTAATTGGCTGCTTGAGATATTTATATGGCAGGGCTTTGGGAAGTTGCCGATAGGGATCTTGTTGGGTTTAAAGAACAGAGTGAAACGAATGATGTTTGGGTTAACCTTTATTTATTTATTTATTTTTTTGCAGTGCTTGGAAGTTTTGGTAGGAGAGAGAGGGGGAACAGTCTGGTCAGGCTAATGGGTGGAGAAGATGGGCAGGCTTTCTCTCTTCTGTTCTCCTTCTGGTGTTAAATGTTCATTTCAATGGGTTGGGAAAGAAAAGTCAGTTGTTGGATGCTGCTTGATAAATAAAATAAGAGAGCGGAGGTAAGGGCACTGCTTATTTGGTTGGATGTGTAATACAATAAATGGTAAATGAAGTGAGCAGTGGGATGCTGCTTCATAAGTAAAGTAAGCAAATGAAGGTATGGGTGCTGCTTACTGGGTCAGGATGAGTGAGGTCATGCTGTCCTGATTAACATTACATGGATGTTTACTAATCCAAAGGCAAACACTCCACCAGGCAACAATGACACCAATGTAGTTCAGTCAATCTTTTATTTAGCGCTTTCGTCAGGTAAAATGACTACTTCAGAATACAACCTGTTTAAAAAAAACAAAGTTTAAATAATACCCCTTGACCAATCACTACAATATGTATTACATCATTTCCCTTCTTAGTGTCATTAATATTAATGCATACAAGATTTATTAAAATATACATATAAAAGCAGACAAAAGATTTTATCTTGTTAAAACATTAATACAGGCACTAATGTATATTAATATCCCAAATATAAAATTTATAAATTCATGTATAATTCATAGCATGAACATAGATTTAAGTCTTAACAAAGGGCACAATGAAATCTTGTCATTTAACCCTGGGGCCTGGTAAGCATTTAGTTTTATTTGCCACTTCAATTCCAAAAATTCCAAACAATCTTCTACTGCCCCCCCGTGGCCCTAAATCAACTTGTTCTACAACAAAAATATCTAAACCCATGCTGAGGGTGACTGTTAATATGTTTGTAAAGGGCATTTTTTTCATTTTTTTGTTTAATATCATAAAGGTGTTGGTAAGGGCAGGGCATTGGTGTACACTTCTGCACAGGAGTCCATGTCTTCTGTGTTCAGGGAGTCTTCGAAATTTCTTATACCAGTAGGAGGTATTTTATCTTTCAAAAATTCTTAAGTGTTTTTGGGCTTGATGGGGTATCTGGCCTTATAATTACTTCAAAAGAGAATGACTTATGGTCTGAATTTAACTGGGAGAAAATCACACTGGGGATGGGGTGTAGTGCTCCCCACATTAGTGAGTACAATGTTCAGGGTATTAGAACCCTCATTGATATGCTGACTAGCTGTTCTAGAGCATTTGCATTGAAACAGTCCAAAACCTTTGAGCCAGCATGTTTGTGGTCATATATGTTTCCCAGTCAGTGGTAGGAAAATTAAAATCACCCATGAGTAAGGTGTTGGGCTGCATAGTAAGTGACTTCAGTAAGTCCAGGTATGCATTATACTTTTCCTGGTTCATGGTGGGGGACCTATAGTTAGCTATGATGTGGTAGGAGATTTTGCCTATTGTTAATTGGACATGGAAAAGCTCAAGAGAGTCATACTGTCTGACAGGTCTTGGGGTATACCTATGCTTAATGAAGATGGGCACACCTCCTCCTTTTGGTTATGTCATGCTCAGTTTGTGGTCTGAATGTATGGAAGCTATTATAGCCCTGCACAGCCGAGTTGTTTACCATGGCTTTGATCCATGTCTCAGTGACTGCACATATGTCAGCATCTTCCATTGTGAGGAGTACTTCCAGGGAGTGCAGTTCCTTGTTTAAACTCATAACATTGAGCAGCAGTATCTTGAGTTTATCTAGATACGATTTTATTACATTGGGAAGTTGATTATTTTGACATTGCCTAAAAAAAGGCACAATGGGATGGCTAATGCCTTTGCCAGTATCTGATAGCCTAGAGGAATCAGGTGCAGAACATCTCTGGCAAACAGCGTTGCATGTCGACCATGTCCGCCCAGGCTGACAGATACTGGAGCCACTTCAACTGACATCAGAAGCTAAGCCAATTGTTAAAGTCAATCACTTTTTTGCTTGTATTATAGCACTCTCCATGGTGATGGTAGAATGATGCTTACGGCTAGGCTCATACCTGCTTGTGTATAAGAGCTCTTATGTCTCTCTTCATATAGTCCAGGAAGGACTTGTACTTCTAGACACTAGCTGTGTTATATGCATGATACCAAGACTATCATAACTAAAAGAAAGGGAAAAAAAAGTTTTCCAGGAATGAGATTAAAAGAGATATCTTTGATCAAGTAGACTTTAGACGAATTACATTTAGTAAAACATGCTTATGCAAACTTGTGTTGATGTTCTGTACAAACCATGGCAACGATGCATTCAATTTCTTTAGCATCCAATAGGAGGAAAGAAAGTATTCGGTGAATCGATTGAATTCATTCAGCATACTTCAATTGCTTTAAAGCAAATAGGAAATTTAGGCAACAGTATTTAACTTAACTGTGACCTGCAATGGCATCAGGGAAGGCATGTTGAAAACATGGTCAGTATAAAAGTTTAGTAACTAGGACATGGCATGACATGGGGTTTATGTTGATAATGTTAGCAATGGTCACTGCGGTAGAATATCTGGTTTATTGTACACCAAACAGATGCAACAATAACTCACTGACCATTATCACTTGCCACAGAGAAAACAATAAGTATTGCAAAAACAATGGCTTTTTTTTCCTGGGTAGGAGATGGGTATAATCCATATTTTTTTTAAATTTTGAATTGATTCACATGCTTGTGATAGGTAGAATGAAGACTTTTGCTTTAAGTCACATCTGATAAAATGTACTTTTGTTTCCTGCCCTGCTTTCCCCCACAAAACACCAAAGTGATACAATAGACATTATGGCCAATTTATTAAAAGATATGCCACTTTGAATTCAGAAGTTAACCAACCAGTTAAACCACATAACTCTGAACACAAAATATAAAAGCGATACAATAAAAGTTACAACCAGTTTATTAATAAATGCATTATTTTGAAATGACTGAAATTAGACTCTACCCAAACAGGAAAAATATGTAATAATGAACAGCGTAATAGCTACATACTTGAAAACAGTCCCTTGTGACTGGGAAGTGTGACAGATCGCACAACCAGTCCTGCCTGTTCCCTTTCCAAATGAGTTACGCACTCACCATGCATCCTCAGTAAATTGGCCACTGGCCACATGCAACATTGTATTCATTTCATTCTCATATTCTGAATTCTGGAATGGCCAGGAAAAGGAATGGGGGGATTGCGAATGGTGTGAAGCAACCAACCACAAGGGTGCTTACAAAGCAGGCTGGTTACACACTTTCCTGGCCATAATAAATACGTGATAAACAATAATCAAAACAATCTTATACATTTATAAATTATCCAAAAACTATGTTGCATTAACAGTTAAATTATAATATGGAGGGCAAGTCTAAATGAACTTTTTAAATAAAAATACAGCCTGATATTTAAACAAATTATATTAGTGACAGATGTACACCATTATAAAAAAAAAATAAAACAAATGGGATCATGACCTGCAAAATCCAAATGGCCAATGACTGAGACATCTAAATGGGTAACGTGCATGAAAGACTCCACGGTTAACACATTTTCATGATGTATTTAACACTGAAAGATTAAAGACTCCAGTCCAAAATAATATAAGCACAATAGAAGACCATCAGGGGAATTCAGTAATGCCTGCATGGAGTGATTTTCTGTGTAGGCAAAGTGACATGGATCTAACATGGAAACTGGCAACCGTGTGATCTAGTAAACAGAGCAGAGGGGCATGCACGAGCATGCAGACACTGAAGTGTCCGTGGCATGCAAATCACCTCATAAGCAGGTGAAATACATGTAAATGAGGGTGTTTTGTGATCCAGGAAGCAGCTAGGTATCTATGCAGAACCCATGTTGGTGTCAGAAGTGTACATGGAAAATAACCGTACACAGAAATGTAAAAATTGAGCATGGGCTGTAAAAGCCCAATTAGAAGGTCAGAAATGTCATGGTAGGCACAGACATGTGCAAAGCTATGCCCTGTGAGTCCAAAAACTAATGCAAAACAATATAAAATATTTTTAATGAAAAATAATATGAAATAATAGTTTTTTTAAATACCCATATTACATTTGTGTTGCCTGTAGCAACACGCAAACATGCTGTTATGCAAAACAAAAATATTAAAATTTTAAAAACTGAAAATAAGACATATGTGAGAATAATGCAGTATAGCTCCATGCATGCAGTATTTACAATGGTAGATGTCAGTGGTTGCTAATGAGGCAGGCCTTGGAATAGTGAAGTATCCAGGTTATGTGCAAGGATCTGTATGTAAATGAACTGGGGTTACTGAATAGCAAAAATGGGCCACTTTGTCCACAGATAAAACCTGTGTAGCCCCAGAACCATGCTGGTGTCAGTAGAACATGTAGCTGACATAAAAAAGGGGTGTGTCACTAAAAGTGTAAGCGGAATGGAGTTCAGTGGTGCCTGTTTGTGCACCGCTCAGCTCAGCTAAGCAGGGGGGATGTGTCCAGAGCTGATAAGCTTTGTTTCGCTGTGGGGCACATACTTAGGTTGGTTTAAGCTATGCTGAGCATGCTAGTGCATGGGGGTGTGTCCAGACTGCTTAGCAGTGTTTATACTTTTGGCACAAGTTTGCATGCCACACCACAGAGCTTAGCGGGGAAGGGATTTAAAAAAAAAAGGAAATAGCCTGGGAAAGCCAATCATGTCTAAATGACTGATAAGCCATGTTCCACTAACACTGGTCCATTCACACCCCTCAATGATATACCTGGCAGGTGGAATGCATCATAGTCATCCAATCACATAGTATGAATCTGCAGCACACCACTATAAAGTATGCATACACCCTACAATCTGATTTCTCACCCATACTCTGCACCATTGGAGTACAGACTTGGGAATTATAACTAACAGAATGCTAGGGGCTGCTGCTCTGCTACATCTCTATGAGCTAGAGGCTGACATCATTGCTGGTGCTGACAATAGGCCTAGGCAGAGAAGGAGAAGAGTGTTCAGGCCCACAGTAACCTTCCAGGGGCTACATGAGCTGGAGATTGTAGAGCACTACAGGGTGAACAGGGATATACTACAAGAACTCACCAAGCTCTGCCGCCCCCAACTCAGAGCCAGAGCCAAAAGAGGAGAACCCATTCCAGTGGAAACAAAGGTATGTGTAGCCCTTAAAAAACTAGCTACAGGTACTTTTCAAAGACCAACTGGGGACCTGATGGTGGGGGGGTCTAACAAGGATCTGCATCCATGGTACTCCACCAGTTCCTGGCTGCCATGCAAACACATGCCAGTGAGCACATTTATTTACCCCACACCCCTGAGGAGAGGCCTAGCAGTATGCGGCTCTTCCACCATGTAGCACACTAACTGAGGTACTGGGTGCCAGAGACTGCACTCATTTACACATCAAAGCACTGCCCGTTGAGGAGGGTAGAGTCTATGTCAACCGCAAGGGTATTACTCCATCAACTGACAGGTCATGTGCACTGACCAGTGCATTATCATGAGTGTGTGTGCTGGCAGCCCTGGCAGTTATCCAGCTACTATATCCAGCATGCATCACAGCTGTACCAGATGTTTGCCAGGGGGGACATTCCATATGGCCATCTACTGGGGGACGTTGGCTATGCACTGAATCCGTGGAAGATGATACCCATCAGAAATGCACAGACACCTACTGAAGAATGCCTCCATGATCCCGAGCATCCATATGGTGTTGCATTTGGAATGTGCCTTTGCCTCCATGATGGACCAAAACATGCATTGAGTGACTCTTGATATGACACTTGTGACAGGTTGTTGATGGGCAGCAGTCCTCCTTTGAGCACCCCTGTCAATATGCCTGTATGGGTCTTCAACACTTGCCTGGCTATGGCCAGTGTCTACACTCACTGATGCCATTGTCTCCACACTCTCCTGGTTGATGCCACCACACTCTGTCGAATATCTGTGGCCGCAGGGGTCTGGGTATGTGTGGGCATACTGACTGTGTGCAGGAACAAAGGGACAGGAAGTGGGATGTCAACCCTTAGTAAAGATTCAGCCCCCAACGACCCCACCTGTGCCTCACTATGGCCACCATCATCATCAGAGTCTGATGAGATACTGACTTCAGGTTGTGAGGGGGCGAAACTCCAAACCTCATGGTCATCTGTTGAGGAAGAAGACAAAATAAGTACATTACTACCTGCACTATTATGTATGGTGATCCACACACACACACACACACACACACACACACACACACACACACACACACACACACACACACACACACACACGTGAGGTGCCACAACTGCAGTACACATAACACATCTTATTCTGATCCCATGCACAACATACATGCAGACTACAACATACACACACAAGACAAGACAAGTAAACCACATGCACTGCAGCTATGTCCAGTTAATGCCACTACTATACACCTGTGAGATTAGCAATATGTCATTGTATGTGATAGACCTACACCTAAAACACAGTGCACCTGTCTAAAGCATACTATTGCCCCCTGCATAGCAGACTGCATGGACTTTCACAAAAATAAGTGCAAATATGTTACAGATCCTACACCTACACTACTGTGATTACTGATACAATGCACTGCAGTTAACCCCTCCAAGACTGAGCATACAAGTGTACACTCTAGGTAAGCATATCAGTTGTGTATACAGCAAAATGGCAGCCCTTAACATTGTTTGGATATATATGAGCCATACAAAATCATTATCACACTCACTGGGTTCAGGATGTGGGACTCTGGCCACACCTGACGTATGTATGGAAAGGTGAGTGAGAGGTATTTTCAGCAATAACAATTGGGGAATTGTTACAGGATAATATGAGCATATAGTTACATGTACAGTAGGATCTATATCAGAAGCTCGAAGGGTAAAACAAGTGAACGATCTTTAATCTACACCAAATATGCGAAGTCCCATAAAGCTGTATGGCCGGAATGGAAAAAAATCGCTGGGTCATTCCCAGGACTTTGCCGCTTCCTCCACTGTGGTGCGATCTCGGAGTTAGTATATTTAAGAAGGGGGGGCAAAGCCCCACAATTTATGTTGTGTTTGGAATTTTTTATTTTTTTTTTTGGAACAGTAATTTTTTCCCCTGGGAAACAAATCGCTGTTCTGCATGTTCGACTTTTTGGGATTTCACATATTTGGTGTTGATTATAGACCATTCTCTATTTTTACACTTTGAGCTTCTGATATAGACCTGTACAGTAGGTACTGTGATACTGCCTACATTGCTGACATTCTGAGTATGTGTGCACAGGTGAATAACCCCCCAATGCAGATAGACTTGACAGCTGTGTACTGGTATGCAGAGGATGCCACAATGACTGATTCAGTATTACAGTGATGCGTACAGAAGACTTACCTTCATGCTCCTCTGCTGTGGAGGCAGTGGCACCCGCCTCCATGATGTATGAGGTGATAGATGCTTGGGACCTGGTGGGTGATCCCAGGTTCACCAGGAATTCTTCTGTGGCTGAGAGTGTTTCTACTGATGCATGCCCCCCACCAGTGGCAGCATAGTCCCTGGCCATAGCAGCAGCCCTTTGCCATGCAGCATTTACCATATCTTTCACCATGTGATGGACCTGCTTCTGTTCTGTGGCCCTATGTGGTTCACTGCTGTGACAAGGTCAGCACACATTGCAGAATGTTGCTCATGACTGTGGCGAGTCCTGGACAGCAGAATGATGTGCTGCAGTCTTAGGCCATCCAGGATCACATCCTTTTCTGCAGCTGTAAATGGCAGGTGCTTCATCTATATATTCTTTCTGAAAGACAAGAATAGGGGAACAGATCAGAGGACCACATACATTGTTCTCCACTATGTACACCCTGCACATCCACATTGGACTGCACTGTGCACTGCTACCTCCCACATCATACCCCACCATCTATCAACACAGTCTGTATGTGGCTATCAGCAACATAGTAGCAATACCAGTTATGTCCCTGTGTGGCATGATGGAGTGTGCTGAATGTCTACACACCCATCAATGCCATTTACTGTGTTGTGTCCCCTATGGCTGACATCCCACTACCATGTCAGACAGCTTATGTTTGACAAGTAGCTGTGTGTTATTACAAGTATATGGGGATAGTCTAGCAACAGCCATGTGCCACAATGACAGACAGCAATGCAAATGTGCTGTAGGGTATCTTCCCTGTAGGTGTCCTACAGCTGCAGTACACAGATTTATGCAGAATGTGTATGTGTACCTGATATATGTGGCTCCTTTGCCAGAAACATGTGGACGTCTGGCAAACAGTTGGACAATAATTGCTGGTTGTTCTTAGACTGTGGAGAATCTGGCTATCACACACCAGAACCCACAAAAAAACAGTTTATGCTACATTAATATCTGTTACTGTATTCATGCCTTTACGCTGTATGATCATTATGTACACTCTGTTGCTGAGGATGGGCCTGTGTTCCCTCACCATTAATGGCTATGACTTGCAGTCCTGCTGTACAGGGTTGCCAGGTATGGTAGCCATAGTTGTCAAGTGATGATTTACAAATGTTGACAACACAGTGACTCAGACAGAGTATATCAGTGACAGTCAGGGACACCAATACAATGTCTGAGCTATTCCTGTGTAACATTCATAGACCGAGAGGAGCTGAATGACAGTACACATGTGATATGTCATCTGTGTCCACCATTACTCACTGTCACTATGTCTAACACACAATCCAGTGACATTCGTACAGGAGCCAACCATTGTAGGGGGGAGTGAGAGGGCCACAGCTGTGATCTAAGTCACAGCAGGCACAGTTGAAAGGCATGCCTGTAGCTTTTGGACAGCAGACTATCAGCAACATGTCATTCTCAGAGATATACTACAGGTCTACTGTTGTAATTCCTATTCCCCATAACTGCATTCTCCCATCAGCATGCCATTAGATGGGGACTTGTATTACATACCTGGTAGAGTGCTGTAATCCTTCTGTGCAGAAATCCTGAAGAAAACGGAATCTGAAAATGCAGTCTGGCTTGGTAAAGCAAGGTACAGACCAGTTTACCACAGGCAGCTGCTTGCCTTTTGTAGGTAATGCTCAATAACAGGTGATTGTCAATCAGTGGCTCATACTTGCTAATTACATCCAGAACAGCTGGGTTGCAATTTCATTAGCCAATGACATGGCACAACAGTGCAATATTTAAGGCCTTCATGTAGACTTTGGCCCCTTTCCTAGGCTTTGAGAAGGACATTACTGAAATGTAAAGGCTACAGCATTACAGGGGGGTAGGTACAAATACTGTCCACTGTTTATGTGGTATGTTCACAATTTTGCATGTTATGTCTGGCCATTGTCAAATAACTTTCTGATGATGTGGCATTTCAGTGTTAAACAATGTGGATTGAGGTCAGTAAGGGGGAAGACAGATGTGAGTGTCATATGTCATACACATCAGAATATGCATGCTGCTGAGATAGATGTTGGTCTATCAGTTGTGTATGTTTGTAGGGGCAGACTGTGACACATGTCCCTGTTGCTTGACCTCTGCCCTCCCACCCCTTCATATATGGATGTAGTGTAGATAACTTGTTCTAGGGGTTGTGAGGTATGGTAGGTCTGTAGCAGGTAGCTGAACATACTGCTGCATATATTACAGGCTGCAGCTGCTGCCTTTTTCCCAGGACTCATACTGGGGGAGTATGAACACACTGGAGGACAGCAAGCTGTATGTGTCAGTGAGGGAGTGCTGTCAGCTCTGTCATTACAGCAGAGACAGGGTGAGGGCACTCATAACAGTCCAGGTGAGGCATGTGCTTCAGGTACATATGTTATGTAACAGTGCCAATCAGAGAGTGTTAGGTGACATATAGATAGCCTATACATATTTGGGTAGTGTGTCCCTACCTACAGGCCTTTGACATGATAACATGGGTAGCAGTGAATGCAGTAGCAGCAACCTGTTTTGGTTAAAATTGCAATACTCAGTCATTATTAGTTGTATTCATAACCATGTAATTGAAGTGCAACACATTGGATTCTAACCAAGGACTGTGGATTGCAAAATGTACAGCATACTAGGGATTTAACAGACTGAGCTACTGAGTCAATACTGCAGCAGGTGTATTTGCAAGATATATGTGCATGAATACACAGGCGTTGCATTAGCATGTGTGTTTGGATGGGTATGACGTGTGACACTGAACTGTCTGTCATGATTTTCTAACCTCACTCTGCACTGACTTGTCAGTACTTTAGTGCACAGAAAAGGTTTTCTAACAACTGTGCCAAAAGTAGGTGGCACAATTGTTGAAATTTTACAACAGTGTGTGCAGTTGACATCTATGCCTACAATCCCAGACCTCACATATATACATCATTATTTATTTGGCAGTGTACTGGTTTGGTGTCTGCATCACAGTCCCATATACACTGCCAATTTTCCTATTATATGTACAAGTGTGTCATCAGCAATCAGGATATGTTTATGGAAATACCTGTTTTATTTCAGAGCTGAGTGGCCGATTGAGCTAATGCACAATATTGTAGTTGACTGGGTCCTGGGTTTGAGACGCGGCAGGGGTAATTATTTTGCAAATATGCCTAACAGTGTCAGAAACAGATAAGGTGATTAAGGCAGTTTTAAGCAGTTGTAAGCGGGTTTGTGTGGCATGACATGCTGCTTAGCTCTGCTTAACCCGCGCTAACTTAAAAAAAAGAAAAGAAAAAGGGGTGATAGGAAAGTAGTGGAATGAGGGCAATCAGGTGGAAAAACATACCGAAAGGCAGGTTGGGATGTGCAGGACAAATGTAGGAAAGGACCATAGCTCTTAATTTCTTGTACAGCAACAGCTGTGCAGGTTGTAGTGAATTTAGAATTTGGAGCCTCACTCCCCAGAGAGAGGGGTGAGAGTGACATAACTGTGTTGATTAATTCATATAATGATTAACTGTGTTCAGTGGATGTGGGAGTGAAATGGAGAGCTATGTATGGGATGATATTTTTTTCTTTGACAGATGCCCTTTTTTTTCCAAGGAGAAAGTCGAATGTTGGGGAAGGGATATAGGTATGTGTGGGGAGGTATACTGGGTAGGAGAAGTTGCATTTGCAAACAGACAAGACAGGCAAGACAGAATAAAGGGGCAGTGTGTGACACATGAGAGAGGTAAACACCTTGGACGGGGATGGTGTTGTGGGATCAGAGAGCCATGTGCCCCCAGACTGTAGCAGTGAGACTGAGCTCCCCTACCATGGGCAGTTAGCAGTGTTTCTTCACTGCCCTGAAGGCTGTGCTGGGGGCTGGGCTCCAGGGCACCTTGTCCTCCTGCTTGACCAGTCTACCATCAATCTGGTGCAGGTGATCCTCGTAGCCATGGTGCACGATCCTGCGTACCATCCCTCGTAGCTGTTACTCAGTGACAACCCCCTTCCATGCCCGCTCCCGGGGGGGGACGGGCCCCATCCCCTGAAGTGGTTGCACCCATAGGTGGTGCAGGGCCAGCAGAGGGGCAGCACCAGGATGGGTCCCAGACATCCTGGTACCCAATACCATGGCCGGATGAGGTAGGGTAGGTGGATCACCAAGAACCAGTCTACCCAGTTGAGCATTGGTGTTGTGGTATTTCAAAGTGTATTTGATAGCAATAATAGTTTTTCAGATCTCTGCTGAAGGTGTTTCCCCCTCCCCCTATTTCTCTGTGTCTTAAGTTGGTATAACTGGTTTTACATACTGTGTGTTATCTGACCATCTCAAGGATTACTTGCATAAAATTAGACCCTCTTAGTAAAAGTCTGCATATCATTGCTGGAGCCTTCCTGTGTCCTGACAGAGTGCTCTTCAAACTATCTGGAAATATACAGAGCTGAGTATATTTTTCTGGCACTTCAGAGTTGTGTACTGGTAATTGTTGTTTGACTAATTTTATATCATTGCTGGCTGACTTAAGAGTTGTGCACTGTTATTTTTCCTTCACTGTATAATTTTTCAGATCTCTGCTGAAGGTGTTGGTTTTCCTATACCCACCTTTCCTATTCCTGTGTTGCTGTTTAAATTTGGAGGCTTTTGCAGTTGCCCACCCGCACTGTAGATTTGATCTGGGACACTCCCCCAGTCCCATCTCTTTACCTCATTCTACCTAATAGACTCAGTTTGCACTTGTTTTTAGTCATTTTTAATTTAATTGCATTTTTTAAACTGTTTGGTCTAACATTGCTACATACTCAAGTGTGCTAGCTTGCACTGCATTTGAATTGTTTTGACTGCTGTTTTAGCTACTTTTCTGTATATATATATATATATATATATATATATATATATATATATATATAAATAATACCTTTCCTGTAACTAGTGTAGTCCCGATTCAGATTTGCTGTATCCAGTACTGTATGTGAGCTTCTGAGCCCCACAAGCTTTCTGTGTTGGAGGGAAGCCTTCTAGCTTATCAGTGGGAGTGGTAAGCCCTACGTAACCTATCTACCACATAAGGAGTGGTTCTGGCCCAAAAATTGTAGTTACTGGCCATTTGGGCAGTTTTTCCATCTCTCTCAACTTTCTGATTTAAAAGCCCGCATCTGCACTTGTTTCCCCCCTTTCCTGTAACTAGTTTAGTCCAGATACAGATTCTTACTTTTAGCACTTGAATTTGCTTATTTGTGATCAACACTTGTTCAGAACTTGTAAGCACTAAATAACCTAGTAATTACTGCAGCACTCAACCTTCCTCATTACCTAGAGGAAAACAGTTTTAGTACTTACTTTCCTCACTTGCATAGAGAAAAACAGCTCTTGGACTCAGCTTCCTCACTTATCTAGAGGAAAATATTTTTTTATTCAGGCATGTCCAAGGGTCAGCTCCCAGTGTTCTCTGCTGTCTATCTGATGAATCTGGGAATCTTGGGGCAATGTAGAAATTGCCTCATGTACACAGACAACACTCTCCTCCTACCACCCGACACTACAACCTGTGAGAGATGCATTTATCTAGCCAAACTGATGGTAAAGCTCTCCCCAATCAAGACTGAACTTGACAGTCAAGAGGAGAAGGTAAACACTTGCACCACACCACACTCATCACATAGTCTCACTAAATTTACACCACCAAAATCCACACATAGAAACACAAAAACATTCGTGGAGGCTCTCAATAATAATCTGCTCAAGCAACAGAGACCTCCAAAGCAGAAATGCAAGGAACCTCCACCCCCACCCAACACAACCCAAATGACACATAGCCTGCAGACTCAGTGTGCCACTCAACCACAGCCAATAAGGCAAAACAACGTACCCAACACACTAGTCATAGGTGACTCTATAGTCAGGCACACTGATGTCCCACTCACCAGGCTAAACAAGGAGAATGTTACTGTCAGCTGCCTGTCGGGTGCCAGGATCCACCACATAACCCATGCACTCAGGTCACTCCACAACAAGTACAAATATGACTCTGTCATTGTCCATGTTGGTGTGAATGACCTGAGACGTACCTTCCTGGACTACATGAAAAGAGACATGGAAGACCTCTCCAATCTTGTAGCCCAGGCAGGTATGACCCTAGCCCTGAGTAGCATTCTGTCATCACCCAGAATGATGCCGCAGTACATTGACAAAATGATTGACTTCAACAATTGGCTAAGCTTCTGGTGCCATTCTAAAAGGATCCAGTATCTGTCTGCCTGGGATGACATGGTCGATAGACCACGATGCTTTGCCAGTGATGGCCTGCACCTGTCAACCCTGGGATTCCGGATACTGGCTAAGGTTCTTGCCACCCCTATAGTGCCTTTTTTAGGAAAGGGTCAAATGACAAATTCACCACCGTAACAGGAACAGGCAAGCAAAAACTGAGGGTGATGCTACTCAATGCTAGAAGTCTAAATCTCAAAATGCACTCACTCGAGGCACTCCTTAAAATGGAGAACATCGATATCTGTGCAGTGACTGAGACCTGGTTCAAGGCTCCAGAGAGCACCCTTGCACTACCAGGCTATAACTCATACCACACTTTTTGGCCATGTAACCTGGAGCGGAACACCAAAGGCAGAGGTCTGTCCATATTCATTAAGGATATCCACACCTCCAGGCTAGTTGCTCAGCATAATACAGCCGAGGTTATCCAAGTGCAAATAACTCTGGGCAAAAACTGCAATCCAAATTGTAGCTTGCTACAGATCACCCACTATGCCCCAGGATTCCCACTCCTCTTTTCTTGATGTACTGGAAAATATTAGGGTTCAATCAAACACCCTAATAATGGGTGATTTCAACTACCCCACCATTAACTGGGAAAACTACTCATGTACCAACTCCTTCACTCAATGCTTTTGGGAATTCATAAACTCCAATGCCCTGGATCAACTTATCCACACCCCCACCAGGGGCAACAATATCCTAGATCTAGTCATTACCAACATGTGTGACCGATGTTCCACACCTGAAGTCAATGCCTCATTGGTCCGATCCAACCATAAGCTAATTACCCTAGATATCCACATCCTGCCTCCACCCCCCCATTAAGGAAATCATGGTAAAAAATTTCTCCAAAGCCAACTTCATGCTTCTTAAGACAGAATTGGTGAACTTCATGACACCCATGCAGATGGACAATACAGTTACGACTACTGAATCCTACACAATTGCACTTTATAAGCAATTACATGAGGGCATGGATTGTGCTATCCCAAACAGAACCAAGACGCTATCCTCCAAAAACAGGAAGCCAATCTGGTGGTCCCCTGCCATAATCAAACTATACAACAGAAGGAAGAAACTGTTGCAAAAGAGAGTAAAATCCCATGAATGGAGGAGCTCCCTGGACAGCCTCAGTAAGAAACTGCGATCCCTGATAAAAATCCTCCAAAGCTAGTTACGAAAACAAAATCGCCACTGATTCTAAAGACAACCACAAAGCATTCTATAGCTATGTCAAGAATCTCAATGGCAACACTCAGATCTGCTCTGAGTTACAGCACAATGGCACTAAATATACAGACCCAACTCATATTGCCAACATCCTGGCAGATAGGTTCAGTGCTAACTTTACCCCCCTTTCACCCCCTAAACAGCCCATCTTTATACCGGAAGAATGCAAAGTTCCTTTAATCACGGCTGCACAGGTAAAAACCACACTCTCCAAAACCAAGAACACAGCATTCATGGGACCAAACAACATCCCAGGCTACGTTCTACATGAACTACAGAATGAACTGGCACCCCACCTAAGTACCATGTTCAATCATAGCCTCACCTCAGGCTTTGTGCCTGCTGAATGGCGCACAGTGACGGTTATCCCACTCCACAAGGGGGGAGCCACCATGGACCCCGGGAACTACTGCCCTATTAGCCTGACGAGCCTGGTCTGCAAGGCCATAATGTATCATCATGGAACTTATAAACAAAGACATTGGTAATCTCCAAACTCTGGATCCCACCCAGTTCGGGTTTGTAAAAGGCAGATCATGTCTCCTAAACCTGATAGACTTCTATGAAGCAGTCACTAAAGCCGTAGACAAGGTAAGGTAGTTCAGACAGCCTATCTAAATCTTGCCAAGGCTTTTAACACCATCCCCCACTCTGGAATTATAAATGAACTCACTAAACTAGGCATAAATCCCTATGTCACCAGATGGATTGCCAACTGGCTCACTGACAGAACCCACACTGTGAAAGTAGAAGACTCCAAATCCGACTTCAGACCAGTGACAAGTGGAGTACCACAGGGTTCAGTCTTGGGTCCTCTCCTGTTTGGTATCTACTTCTCTGAAGTACAGGCTAACACAGAAGGTCTTTGACTAACGAAGTTTGTAGATGACTGCAAACTAGGAGCCATAATTGAAACTCCTAAAGTTGTGGACATCCTACAAAAGGGCCTCACTGAGACAGATGCCTGGTGTTAAAGCCATGGCCTCAAGCTCAATGCCAAAAAGTGCATTGTCATCCCCTTTGGAAAACTCTGTACCCATGAGCTACAACATAGGCAGTAACATACTTAACACCAAAAATGTGATAAGAGACCTTGGGACACAAGTGGACAGTAGTCTCTCCTTTGATAATCACATCACCACAGTAGTCAGGAAGTCCTTCTACATGGCACACCTCATCACAAAAGGTTTCTCATCCAGAAAAAAAGAGGTCATTGTTCCCCTCAACTCATCACTCATTAGACCCATTATAGAGTACAATGCCCCTTTTGGTATGTACCTCACAAGACATCTACAACAACTGGAAAGGCCGCAGAAATATCTCACAAAGAGGATTACCAGCCTCAAACAGATGCCCTACGCAGACCATCTCAAAAAACTCCAGCTTTACTCTGTTGCATATCACCTACTCAGAGGTGATCTCTGCCTAACATACAAAGCTATGTCAAACCCAGAGCTGTTGGACATGCTCCACTTAAAGAAATCCCAATTCCTCCGAGCTACATGCTCTAGGGACCTAAACCTTGTCACCACAATAAACAGAACATGCTGGAGGGATAGATTACTGTCCCAGAGACTTCCCATACTCTGGAATAAACTACCTATCTATATCAAACAAAGCTCCTCAATAGCACTCTTCAAGAAAAATCTTGATGATTGGATGGGAAATGGGAAATTCACCCCGGGGATCACCTCTGTGGCTCTGCTCAACAGTGGCACAGGAAAATAATTTTCTTGGGTGGCAAAAGCCAGGGTACCTTTTTGGCTGGGCTTGTATAGGCTCCAGGGCCAATAGCCTAGTACCTACCTATGAACCTATAAACAGAACATTTAGTTAATTTTAACAGCATGCCAGAAAGTTGCAAATAACCCAGTAACATCACATTGTATAGCATATGGAACACAACAATAAGTGAGATAACAGTCATTATAGTAACAGCATGCCAGTAACAGTTACAGCATAAGGCCAAAGACATAGGTAATTCAACAATGTATGTTAGTATACAACCATTGTAATACCTAACAATGATAAAACACAAGGCCCAACATAACATTTTGGAACAAAAGATGTTAATAGTAAACCATAACCGATGTATAACAATAATAAATAATGATGCAGATATGGGGTGGGGGAGAGAGAAATACAGTCCATTAATACCTGTATAGGCTATATTGTTTGCAAAAGTACTCTTATATACTCTACAGGTCTCCCCTTACTTTATGTACTGTATATGAGTGCCCTATAGATTCTGTAGCATGTACATACCTCCCAAGCTATCCGCATGGGACAGTATGAGCCAAGCTGTAACACCTACAGATATGCAACTTCAGGGGACTATTACATGTCAGAGGACATATATGATTACCAAGGTGTACTGTGGACCGATGTAATGTGACTGTGCTATTCACATAACTCATGTCCATGATAGTTCTGTGACAGAGGGATTAGGGAACAGTGATCACCGTCCGTGACAGCCTGACACTTGAGAGACATGTATTTTGCACAGTACAGATCATGCCCTCCTTGGCAGGCTTGGGGTTAGACTGTCAAGCACATACTCACAGACAAAACAGGCATACAGCCATACCAAGATGACACATTTTATTTATAGTAGTAACTTTTATTAGTATTGTACTTGTTGCCTTTATTTTTTGATGTCTTATCACTTTGCTGAGCAATGGTGTTAACACCCTGTTACATCTGAACACACAGAGAAAGCCAAACACACTCTGGCTAGGCTTACAAATGCCCTAGGGCAGATAGCCTAGTATCAACCTATGAACATATGAACCTATAACTGATTCAATAATATTTAGTAGTACTTGTCACTGGATTCGAACCCTGGTCTGTGTGTGACAAAATGTACATCATACCTAGCATTTATCAAACTCAGCTACTGAGCCACTGCTACATGTTTACTGACTGATATGTGCCTAGAGCTCACCTGGTAACAAAATATGACCTGATAATTGAGGTAGAGTGTTATACAAGACTGCAGTGACACTTGAACACACATGCATGAGATTCACGCATGAGAGAGCTAGAAGGTGAACTGTGCATTAGTACATGGAATATAATAAACCTCTTGTGGGTGGGAATAGCTGTGATGTGTACAAACCATATCAGAGTGCTGGGTTGGCTGCCTGACCCATATACAGATGCAGATTGTATATTTGCAGTCTACAGCTATTACAGTTTCATATTTGCCTGCAGCAGCGTACCTAAGTGCAGGAATGCATATAGATGAAATGCAATGATTAACATAAGACAATCCTGACATACACAATATAAACTGGGCATTCCTATTATTTCTTCAGATCTTAGTGCAGAACAAATGTCATAATGCATTATATCTTGTAGTACAGCTCCACATCTACAGTTTAGTAGAACACTTTTTATTAGCTAACCTTCAGTCACTTACTGATATTGTTTGTGTTTGTACATCACAGCAGATGTAATACTTGGTTTTGTGACCAACAGTTCAAAATAAACACATATTGCACAACCCAGCTTTATTAGGGATGATTTCATGCAGTGTTTCCTATATATTTCCAGTGTTTATTGAAGATCCGTTCACATAATGCAGGTGTTGCAATACAGCTGTAATTTCACACTTAATACAGTACAAACATGTATCTCCTTCGCATTATTAACGAAGTAGAAACTTTATTCCCTTAACATTATTAACCCAGTAGAAACTTCAGTTCCTTAACATTAGTAATGCACTAGAAACGTTATTTCCTTAACATCATCAGGTTTCATCCTTTCATCTTTATTGAACTGTACCTGGCATTACTCACTTATGTCAGTCCAGGTCTATGACCTCATTCATTGCAGTACAATCAAAACTGAATGTACCTAGTGGCAGTTACTAATTTACTCCTTGATTATATGACTATAAATTGCAAGTTACATCTGTGCTCACCACACTCATGGTGCAACCTGGCCAGGTGCCCTGTATGGGCCTCTAGGTTACGAGCTCTCTCCTCTGCAACTGTGGGGAGAGATACACACCATTATGCATACCTGTCTATCACACTTTCAGAGTAGGTTTTGGAAAAACAATGATAACAATACTTTCAAACTTGTGGGGCATTCGCGGCTTAAGCAACTTGGACCCAGGTGGCCAAGAGATCCCTCTTATGATGCTTCAGGTCATCATAATGATGATGCACCTGCTCAGCTGTGTGGGGGATACCAATTGCACTGGTGAGATCACGTGCCAGATGGTCCCAGGCCTCCGACATGTACTCCGATCCCTGGTACTGGCCCTGCAGCAGACAAATGGCATGGTATTTAACAAGGAGTCCAACCATGACCCTGAACTCCAGAATGCCCCAACACTGCACCCAGAAGTGTGCACCTTCTCCAACTCCTGCCACAGTTCCTGCCAAGTTCAAATTCCAACAGGTCATGGCTGTATCCCCACCTGTTGCATTTAAATAAGCCTGTTTTCCTGCTCTTTACCAGCATTGGATCATTTTTATAAAATGCGTAGCGTCACTTAGCACAGTACAAACCAGCTGAGCTCAGCTGAGCAGTGCTTAAACTAGTAATTCTGAGCAATGCTTAGCAGTGCACAATCCAGCTTAGTAGGGCTGAACAGTGCTTAAACGGGCATTGCTTAGCAGTGTATCACACTGGTTAGCAATGCGCAAACCAGCCAAGCATTGCTAAAACATTCCTGGTTTAAGCACTGCTTGGCAAGGGTTAGCTGTGCTTAGTGGAGTTTAGCTGGGTGCACCATAGTGGGATTGAAATATCATTTTCATATTGTGTATTGGAAACATAACTGCCTAATAACAAGTCTCTCCATGCATAGAATATTCAGTTAAGGGTTTCAGAATACTTGTCAGAATGTGTATTTGCAACATACATGCTTAATAATCTGTATTTGTATTCATAAAGAATTCAATCGGGGATTTAATAGTGCTTCTCATAAATGTATATTTGCAAAATAAACGTAATAACCTGTCTGTGTAATCAAACAAATTATTTAAGCAGAATTTGGAATAATTCTCATATATGTGTATTTGCAAATGCATGTAAGGCTGTCACTATATCCATTCAGCTACATGGACATAAGGATTGTTGCTATACATTTATATATAACTCTCCACTATGTTTAAGCACCACTGAGCACAGTGGTATGCCTCGAACACATGCTTAGCTATGCTTAAACTTGACCTTTCCATTTATAATTAAATGTATCCAGTTTCTACTTTTAGATATCTATCACGAGTCCATTGCTGCTTGGCCCACTGTGAAAACACAAAAACAGAACAAAAACATTTTTTTTTATTACATATGCATACATTGATATCCGGCACTTTAACAGTGCAGGGGTGTGTTACTCATCTCTGGACACAATAACACACTCCCTACACTGATTCAATAGCCATGTTACATGGCTCTCCCTCAGCAGTGTGCCTTCATTATTATGCAAGGCATGCTGCTGAGGGGTTCCGCATACACTGCCATGGTACATTCCATGTAGGCTTTATACTTTGCCTACACAGATTTTATTAAATATCCAGGCATATAATTAGCAAGCCAGGGATTAAGTATTGCTCAGTAACTATTCCTCTCAAAATTCTAGAAAATAATCTTTGTTTAGGGAACCCTGCCAATATCATTACGTCCTAAATGAAGTATAGGTATTTGTAGTTAGCCTTTTTTGGCAATAATATGAACTAAAATTGAGAACAAACCAATTCTAAATTATTACAGAAAAATATTTCCAAATTATTTCAAGGAAATGAGGATCTAGGCCCAAATCTGAACCTTCTTGGTGTACCTTTGCTGTGCTAGCTACCCGGTAAATAAAGTAATGCATCAAAATCAAAACTAGTAAGGGATCAGAAAGAAAAGAAGCAAAATCAGATACAAAGCACCAAAAGCAAACCCTGCAATAGAATTACAGAACTAGTAAATATAACTCACATAAGCATGGGAGGAGCCTACAATTGTTTTATTAATTATTTATACTGACTAACCATCTGCATCCAAATCTAAAGCTCTGAGAAATAAACATTGCATGACAAGACTTGGCAAATTAAGGTCTTACATTAAGAAGTATTAGCATCCCTTGGTATTGAGACCTATTAAGGACAGAAAATACTGGACTGTCCAAGTTATAGGGTGGGAAAGACTATGGAGAACAATAAACCAACTCACAGGGCAGAGTAAGGGAACTGACATTCTGTCCAATATGACATGTTGACCCAGACAAATTTGACTGGATTTGGATTTATGAATCCATACAAGGGCCACTTCATCAACCAGTAAACCATAATTCCAATTTAATAACCCTAGTCACTAATACAAATAAAATCAGCATACAGACAGGTAAATAGGGACCCAAGTCACTAATACAAATAGAATCAGCAGACAGACAGGTAAATAGGGACCCTAGTCACTAATACACATAGAATCAGCATACAGACAGGTAAATAGGGTAGCACCTGGCATGCATATGTATGATAATCAGGTGAGGCTGAGTGAATATCTGCTAAAATAGATTTCAACAAAACCTTCCTTACAGGACTCTGTGTAACAGAGTGGTTGCCATTTAACCTCTCCCAGTCTTTTAAAATTCTGACTATTATCTAATGTTTTGCTTCATCTTGAAATTTCCAGTGTCTTAAAAACAAACTAAATGCTGATAAATACACTCTTGCTGTGCTAGCTGCTCTTCATCTTTTTTCCAAACAAGATACTAAATAGCATAATATTAAGCAAGAAGACCACAATCTTTCTTCTGTTTGGAGGTTCATAAAAAAATATATGAAAACAATAATATCTACACCATAGGCCCTCTTAGTATTACTGACCCAAGAACTCTGCCACAGAAAGTGTGTTACTCATCTCTAATCAAACATATTTCACTGGGAGTCAAGTGGGCAAGAGATCCACCTCCAGGTCTACCTGTCAAAATTTGGAGGCCTACAGATGAGAAACATTGTCAGCAAGTACATTACGACTACCTGGGATGTGCTGAGCACAAGAAGACAGACAAATGCATAAATTGAGAAGTACCAAAAGCTAAAAATAGACTCAACCCAAACAGACCTAGATGTTCTTTTGGTCAGAACTTGAGCAGCAGACTTGTCGGAATGAAATATCACTTTCGTGTTGTACAAATAATCTTGCAAAACAAGTCCTGAAACTCAAATTGGCATTATTTCCAGAAAAGTGATGTCTTTTTTTTTGGCATTATTTCCAGAAGAGTGAGGTCTTTTTTTCAATTCTGAAGGGCAAGATGGATGCCATTGAGAGCCAATGATATTTTTAGTAGCCCCCCATCTCACCAACCTCCCACAGCAATTGTCAATAACTGTAATGCATCATTTGAGCTCCAGGCATACACCCAGAAAGCTCTATCATTCAAATATGACAAAAAGATGGACCATAAATGAAGATCTGATTTCACCCTTCTATTAACTGTGATCATGTGATGACGTTAAGCTCACATATGCAAAAGGTTAGTCAGTGATCTGGAAATGCTACCTCTGAATCCACTGCCATGAAGGCAAAAATTTAAAGATCACATGTCTCCATAATCTGAGACACTTTAGCTTTTTTATCTGACAAGACAAACAATATAAGAAGACAAAGTCTCCAACTTATCCTGAGGAAAACTGAAAAAAGAAGAAACCACATCCATTTCAAGCCTCAAAAATGTAAGGGTCTTATCAAGGCCTTATCTTTTATCTTGAGCTAAAGGTACTCCAGTCTGGTGACATACTTCCTGAAATCTCAAAAGTCATTCCTTAGAGACAATCTTCTCTCCCAGTATGAAAAAAGCATCAATGCAATGAACAACCACTTAAAACACTACCACTAGAAGATGCCCTTGAATACTTCAACAATATATTTCTAAACACCCTCAACAGCCTAGCCCCCCTCCACACCAAAAGAATAGAAATTACCCATGCTACCTGGCTAACAAAAAATACCAAACAACTTCTGTAAGATAGAGATAAAGCATGGAATGAATGGCACAATAACAAATCTGATGCCACCCTAATCAAATATAAACAGCTATGAAATAAAGCAAAAAAAAAAAAACACTGAACTTAGATAAGGAACACACTTTTCCAATCAATTGGAAAACCACAAAAACAACCCAAAACAATTTTGGAACCACATCTCAAACCTGCTCAGCTCAGGCTCTAAACAAACTCCATCACCACACCCTGACAAAACCCCCTCAGAGACAGCCAACCTGTTTAACTCTCACCTTATAAACAGTGTGATGATGGTGCCCTGGCCCAGCAATCAAGGAGCCTCAATCTTAGGTTCATAGGTTCATAGGTAGGTACTAGGCTATCTGCCAAAGGCATTTATAAGCCTAGCCAGAGTGTGTCAGCTTTCGGCTCTCCATTGATTAATTAACTGATCCTCTGTCAAGCAGAGACAATTAAGTGATCCCAGGGGTGTATGTTCTGTTACCCATCCACTCGTCAAGGTTTCTCTTGAAGAGTGTTAGTGAGGGGCTCTGCCTGATTTAATTTGGAATTTTGTTCCAAAGCATGGGGAGTCCCCAGCATGTTCTATTTATTGTTGTAGTGACTTGGATTTCTTTAGGTGGAGCATGTCCATCAATTCAGAGTTGGACATGGCTTTGTAAGTCAGACAGTGATCACCTCTGAGTAAGCGATATGCCACTGAGTACAGCCAGAATTTTTTCAGTCAGGCTGCATAGGACTTATGTTTGAGACCAGTAATCCTCTTGGTGAGGTACTTTTGTGGTCTTTCCAGCTGTTGGAAGTGTCTTGTGAGGTACATCCCAAATGGAGAATTGTACTCTATGATGGGTCTAATGAGTGATGAGTAGAGGAGTACTATAACCTCTATATTAGTAGATGCAAACCCTTTAGTAATTAGATGGGCCAAATAGAAGGATTTCCTAACTACTTTGGCAATATGATTGTCAAAGGAGAGATTACTATCTACCTGGGTCCCCAGATCTCTTATTACCTCTTCTGTATTAAGGGGGCTGCCATCTATGTGGTAATTCATGGGTGTTTTGTTTTTCCCAAATGGGCTGACTATGCATTTTTTGGCATTTAGCTTGAGGCCATGACTTTGACATCAGTTGTCCGTCTCAGTAAGGCCCTTTTGGAGGATGTCTGTGTCAGCCAGAGAGTCAATTATGGCTCCCAGTTTGCAGTCATTGGTGAACTTGGTTAGCCATAGTCCTCCTGTGTTTGCCTGTACTTCTGAGAAGTATATGCTGAACAGTAGGGGTCCTAGGACCGAGCCTTGCGGGACACCACTTGTTTATGGAGTTGAAGAAATTCAGACCCAGTGATGCTTTCATGTTATTTAGCCAAGAACTGTTACAACTTGTTAGTCTATGTAGTCCAAAGATTAGTACAGGGTTTATTGGGTCTCAGAGATAGCTTGAGAATGAATCTTTCTTTTGCTAAAGAGGTTCATCACATAAGTGCATTTCCGAGTTCAAATGTTTCTGAAATTATTTTCTCAGAGTATGCTGATGTTTTCAATGACAAGCTGGGCAAACTTCCAGGTGTGTATTTCATGAGTTAGACCCACAGATCACAACAGTAGTCAGACCAATGAGAAGAGTTCCAATAGCTATGCAGGATAAAGTTAAGGTTCAGCTGGATAAAATGGTGCAACAAGTTGTGAATTGTCCAGTCACAGAACCAACTGAATGGGTGTTGTCCATGGTGACAAGTCACAAAAAGGCTCACATGAAATCAGAATATGTATTGACCCAAGAGATTTGAACAAATCATCGAAGAGACTGTATCATCCAATGCACACAGTTGATGAAATTGCAGTTCTAATACCGAATGCCAGTGTTTTTTTCTGTCTTGGATGCAAATAGTTCATTTTGGAAAGTGATGCTTGATTGCAAATAATTTTTAACCACTTTTGGTACTCTATTTGGCAGATTCAGATTCTTATGGATGCCATTTGGAATAAATTCTTCAAGTGAAGTCTTTCAGCGTGCAATGGAGCACATTGTTTTGGGTTATCCTTGTATCATAATAGTAGATGATTTATTGGTTGGAGGCAATGGTGAAGTACAGCATGACAGAAATCTAAAGAAATTTCCAGACAGAGCATGTGAGGTAAACTTGAAGCTCAATCCTCTCAAGTGCAAATTCAGACTTCCAGAAGTTACATATGTAGGTCATTTATTTACCATTGCTGGCTTGAGACCATACCCAAACAAGCAAGCAGCTATTCTTGAGATGTCAGCAACAGACAATGTACAAGCTCTACAACATTTCCTAGACATGGTCAACTATTTAGGCAAGTTTATACCAGACTTCAGTGAATTGACAGCACCTTTAAGAGAGCTAATGTGCAAAAATGTTGCATGGTCATGGCTGAAACAGCACCAGAAGGCATTTGAAGACCTTAAGTGGAAAATTGCCACCCCACCTGCATTAAGATATTATGATGTGAACAAACCAGTCACTCTTTCCTGTGATGCTTCAAAATTTGGTCTTGGCACAGTTATACTTCAAGAGGGCAGACCAGTAGCCTATGCATCTAGAACACTTACCCAAACTGAGATGCAGTATGCTCAAATTGATAAGGAGCTTTTGGCAATAGTATCTGCATGTTCCAAGTTTCTTAATTATATTTATGGTCGAGCTATTCAGATTGAAACTGACCAACAACCTCTAGTTACTATTCTAAAGAAGCCTATGCATTCTGCTTCAGCTAGATTACAAAGAATGATGTTCAGATTGCAGAAGTACCATTTCAGAATGGTCTATACGAAAGGCAAATTGCTCTACCTGGCTGATACCACATCCAGATCACCCAAAAATAAGACTCAACAGCTTGATGCTTAGAATTTTAGCTTTGACATTATGGCAGTGCATAATTTTTCTACCACTGCATTTGATGAGTTAAGAGATCTTACAATGACTGATCCAATTTTGCAAATGCTCACTCATTACATTAATGATGGATGGCTGTCAAAGCAATCTAGTGTACTACCTAAAGTGCAAACTTATTTTCCCTACAGAGATGATTTGGTGATGGAAGATGGCATTATTTTCTAAGGTCCTAAAATTTCTGTTCCTGCTTCCTTACAACAAGAATATATCCAGATTTTGCATCACGGTCACACAGGTTATGCATCAACTAAGAGAAGAAAGAGAGAATTGGTATTTTGACCTTCATTACTGAAAGACATTGACAAAGTACTTTCTTCTTGTTTAGTGTACAATAGTACTAGACTGCATTTGTAAAGAGAGCCACTTTACCTAAGTCCACTGCCTGAACTACCATGGTCAACAGTAGCCACTGATATCTTCGAGTGGAACAATCAACACTACTTGGGTTTGATAGACTCTTATTCAAATTGGTTTGAGATTGATCTACTACCTAACCTAACATCCAGTGCTGCTATTATTAAGTTAAAATGCCATTTCTCAGTCCATGGTAGTCCACACAAAGTTCTTTCTGACAATGGTACTCAATTTACTACTCAGTTGTTTCAGAAATTTGCAAGAGAATGGAACTTTGTACATGTCACTAGTAGTCTTAAATATCCTCACTCACGTGGTTTAGCTGAATGTGCAATGCAGAGTATAAAGCAATTACTTGAAAGGTCAAAGTATGACAATACCGATGTGTTCTTGATTTGCTTAATCTCAAAAATATACCCCGTGATGATATTCTTGACTCACCTGCTCAAAGACTACTTTCCAGGCAAACCAGAACTACGCTACCTTTTGCTTCCAGTTTACTGAGGCCTAAAGTTAAGAACAATAAAACCATCAAGGCTCAATTGTTTAAAAAGCATAATACCCAGAAGTCCAGTTACAAGAGATCGAGCAGATTACTTCATCCTTTGAGGGAAGGAGAGACAGTACGGATTCAGATGACAAAAGATTTAGATCTAATCGGTCAGATTACAGGCATCTGTGCCAAACCAAGATCTTATCTGGTAGACTCCGAGGGTGTAAAGTATAGGAGGAATCACAGGCATCTTGTTATTGTACCAGAATCATCATCATCATCACAACATTGTTTCTGTGATGTAGACTCCAAATCTAAAAGTGAAACAGATATTGTTCCCATGCCAGACTATATATCAGAGTGTGTTCAAACCTCTGATTCCATTCCTGAAAATGTTCTGAACATTCCAAAGATTGAACATTTTGTAGAGACAGTTCCAGTTGCTAAGTCCAATTCCCAGTTTTATGTCACATGACATGGACGAGTATCTAAGCCCAGTTTGAAATACGCAGCAACGTGAACTTAACTGTATATATACTATATGTGTACCCAGTCTTATATAATGGATGACAAAGAATTGCCTGTGATATATGCATGCCAAATAGACTCATAACATCGCATTATCTATTTCTCAAAGACAGAGAATGTAGTTCAAAGTGTATATGGCGTGCTGTGTCTTTAAGAAGCATGTTAAAGACTGTACGTGCACATATAAATTCTAGACATGTCCAATCCCTAGTGCCATTTTGAAAGAGCAGCAAGAGAGTGAGCATGCATGATCGCAGTTCTTAGTTTGTATATAACTTATTTAAGTTAAAGTCAGTAAACGTCTGTAGTGATGTGCTTGTATAAAATAAAGCTGCTTGAACAGAACCCATGAAGACTCTTCTATTGTGTCCAAAGTAGGAGAGTGACATGTACCAACTCTTAGATCACACAGCAGTGTAAAAGGACAAAACCCCAGTGCCCACAGTCATCTGATTTTGGATCCACTTTATTGACGATACATTTTGGTGCAGAAGTGCAGCTAACAAAAATGTCAACAAAACAAAGGCACAAGCAAACTAATGGAACCCAATTCTCTCTTTCTCCTTCTCTCTCACTCTCTTTATATATATAGATAGTTAGATATACATACACACACACACACACACACACACACACACACACACACACACACACACACACACACACACACACACACACACACACACACACACACACACACACACACACACACACACACACACACACACACACACACACACACACACCAACAAACATACAGGTAGTCCCTGGGTTATGGACATCCGAAATGCGGACAGCCCATAGATATGAATGGGCTGCCTCAATGTCAGAAAGAATGTAAAAAAAAATAAAATTGTCATAGCTGCCCAAATCTGTATGTGTCTGTGTGTGTATGTGTGTATGTGAGAGAGAGATCAGAAGAGTGAGAACAATGTGTGAGTGAATGCAGGTATGAATGAGGAAGTGACTCTGTGTGTGTGTGTGTGTGTGTGTGTGTGTGTGTGTGTGTGTGTGTGTGTGTGTGTGTGTGTGTGTGTGTGTGTGTGTGTGTGTGTGTGTGAGAGATCGGGAGAGTGAGAGCAATGTGTGAGTGAATGCAGGTATGAATGAGGAAGTGACTGTGTGTGTGTGTGTGTGTGTGTGTGTGTGTGTGTGTGTGTGTGTGTGTGTGTGTGTGTGTGTGTGTGTGTGTGTGTGTGTGTGTGTGTGTGTGTGTGTGCGTGTGTGTGTGTGTGAGATCGGGAAAGTGAGAGCAATGTATGAGTGAATGCAGGTATGAATTAAGAAATAACTATGTGTGTGTGAGATCGGGAGAGTGAAAGAGATGTGTGAGTGAATGCAGGTATGAATGAGGAAGTGACTGTGTGTGTGTGTGTGTGTGTGTGTGTGTGTGTGTGTGTGTGTGTGTGTGTAATACCTCTAAAATACTTACAGCAAGATATCTCAATGAAGCCATAAAAGTGGGACAAATGCCCCAAAATAGGGGCAATTTTAATAAATATTGCTCTTAGAAACTTAGAAAGTTGATAGAATAACAGGTTTTGCATTAGCATGAATTTTCTGAAGGGTATGAATTCTGAAACTCAAATGTCTGTCATTATTTTCTAACTTCAGTCTTTAACATACCTATCAACCTGTCAGTGCAAGAAATCTGGAGAAAAACTAACAAAATGGGGAGAAAAAGGCCCAAAAATAGGGACATATTTTAAATATTACTTATAAGCTTAGAAAGTTGCTAGAGTAACATGATTTGGTTTAACATACATTTTCTGTAGGATGTGAAGGCTGAAACTCAAATGTATATCATTTAGTGACTTCAAGCCCTCAGATCATCCCAGTAATTTGTCAGGAAAAACACAGATTTTTATGAGGAACAGACCAAAATATAAGGCAAAAATCTGGAAATTCTGAAAAAATCAGTACAGTTGAGAGACAACCACAATTTTATGAAAAATGGACAAAAAATATGAGGCAAAAATCTGAACATTCTGTGAAAATCTGTACAGTTGAGAGATGTGTGTGTGTGTGTGTGTGTGTGTGTGTGTGTGTGTGTGTGTGTGTGTGTGTGTGTGTGTGTGTGTGTGAAAGTCCTCATAAACAAAGCATTTAATAACAAGATGTCTTAAACCAGCTTTGTTGATAGGAAGTAAGGAAGCATAGCTACAGTATACAGTGTTATATTTTAAGTTTTTTTTTGTTTTGAAGTGTAAAGTGTTTTATATGCAAATTAAAATAAAATAAATGCTAGACTGAGGAAAACATTTGGCTAAGTGACATTTAATAAGGGTCATATGTACGTGTTTCGACTTACATACAAATTTGGCTTAAGGACAGACTGAAAAATGGATCTCGTCCTTAACCTGAGGACTGCCTGTATATACATATCTGTGTATGCGTGTGTTTTCTAATAAAAGTATATATACACTAGAGACCTTAGACTGAGTGGCCAGAGTATGATTTATCCAACTAGATAGTTGCCTCTGCACAAGAGTGAGCCAACATCCAGTTATAAACTTCACCTAACAAGAGAGTGAAATGCCCCAGCAAAATTCAGCCAGTGGTGACTGGTCTTAGTAAATGACACAACATTAAACTAATAGTGAGGGGAAGGCACAAAAGTCTAGAGTTTGCTTAGGTTTTACCACAAAAACATATTTAAATTCACAAGTGCATGCTGGAGACATAAATAAAAATAAGTTGGAACAGCTTGGATATACAGAAAGTCATTATAGCTGAAAGCAGGTAGCTGCAAGACAATGATGTTTAGTCACCTTGCAGCTTTAGGAAATCTTGAACTAGAAGTAGATATAGGGACTAAGAATTCACCTTTCTCGAGAGCTTAATATTATTTTAATATAAATATGCATTGGGAGACGTCAAAACACTGATCACCTGGCATGTCACATGAATGTCACATGATCAAATACAGATTTAAATTCACAGGAAACTGATTGAGGCATGGTAGAAGAGAGAATTCAATCATGTTATACTACAATGGTTAAGTACATGTTTTCCGCTGCTAAATATGGCATTTCATGCTATTAAGATTAACTGTTTATGCAATGGACATCCTTAGATGAATATAATAGCCTGTTTCTGGGATGATTGCATAAAGCATACTGAATCAATAAATTCATCTACAAATGAAGAATACCATAAGGAAAAACCCAGTACCTTTTTAATTTCTAACTGAATAGAAATAATGTTAGGAAATATGTACCATATTATTATAGAATGTGCTTCTAAAGTAAGAAAATATAATTGGTTGAAATACAATCTGACAATATCCTTTAATCTCAGTGATACAGTCATTATAATCCCAACTCATATGGCTTAAGTAAATAATTTCCCTTTCAACCAAAACTATATCCTGCATCATACCTCTCAGCTGTACAGATTTTCACAGAATGTCCAGATTTTTGCCTCATATTTTTAGTCTGTCCCTCATAAAATCTGTGATTTTCTGGAAAATCTCTGAGGATTGAAGTCACTAAATAATGAAATTCATTTGAGTTACAGACTTCATATCATTCAGAAAATTAATGCTAATACAAAACCTGTCATTCTAGCAACTTTCTAAGTGCATAAGAGCAATACTTAAAATCTGTCCCTATTTTTGAGCCTTTGTCCCCCCAAACTTTTAGGCTTTGTCCAGATTTTTTGCACAAGAGGTTGAGAGGTATGCCATGCATCCAGAATAAATCACACATTACCAATATTGCTTTGACCTTCAACTGTGCCTAAAATTAAAATGTAACTAATAATAATTAAACAATGTAGATTTTTTTTGTTTCTTTGATTGCAAACCTTTATTTAATATATATTTTCATTTGTAAAAACAGTGTTTGTTCTCTGGTGACAGCAGAAAAGCATTTTTGAAACGTAATCTAATACAGGCAGAAATGTCTTGCTCCCAAAACACATATGCTGATTTATCTCCTGGCTGTGACAATAGACTATAATAATGGTTTGAATGCAGAATGCTGGGAGATCGGGATTCTACATCAGATCTGTCGCTTTGCAGAAGCTTTAGCAATCCATGATTGTATTTAGTGTGGGGAGATTATTTAAAAAAGAAAAGCAGATTATGTCTAGTTCCTGCCTGCTAATAATATCTCAAATCATTCTCATGTCTAAGGAAAAGAACAACATGTGAATTTTAAAAATGTGAAGGCATTTACATTAAAAGACTGTAAGTACATTAATTCAAATTGTACAGTTTCCAAGTTTCAAGAATGATAAAAAAGGCTATTTTGTCCAACTCTGTGGCATAATAAAAGCCCTGGCTATGACCTTCATGACCCAACTTCAAATAATAGATTGGGTGCCTAAAGAGTCAGGTAGGGGGAAGGCTTGCTACCTCTTCACTAGGTTGTTCAAGTCAGCTGATTCCATCATGCATATTGTGCCTTGCCCAGCAACGAGATGGCTATGAACAAAGATGTGTTTGTCAAGATCTAAAGCCAATAACAGTAGCCCTCAGAGCATGTGAAAGTATGCACATGCGCAGTGATGCAGGTGCTCATGTTCTCCTCCAGGGCTAGGGATAAAGCCTCATTATAAGTGATCACTGATGGGATGCCAGCAATGGCACAGACCACCTCCATGGTTACATGCATGCTAAGATTATTACTAATCTCTCACTTCATTATTGGGTTATCTAGTACAGAGGCAAATGCACTCAAGAAAAGTAAAAAAAACATGTAAAACCTCAATGTTTGGCAATCGTGAATACAAAAAGCATTAATAAAAAGGTGATCTGCATATAGCATGGCTGTACTTCAACAAATCATGTATGCAACATTTTCATACTGTTCAGTTTTAGTAATTAATAGATATTAGATAGCAATTTTATGGGAGTTATATACCTGCAGATTCTCATTTTATACCACCTCTTTATCATAGTTCCTAAACATGATAAGCTGGTACTACATTTATGGCTTGCATGACTATTTCCCATTCTATTGTGACACACAGAAGCCAAACGGCATCATATAGTATGCCATTATATATGTTTAACAGCACTTGATGTCTAAAAGATTTTAGTCTTGCCTGACTGACAATTCCTCTTAAATAATATAATGTAAACACTAGTCATTTGCATGAAGTATTGGCCCAAAATAGTAGGGAAATAATATAGGCACTTTCAAATGCCCTTCATGTGCCAAATGCTTATCAGATTGTGTACTTGACATTGATAACAAAAACTTATCATCAGATGGGGCTCTTAGAAGCACATTTATTTATTGTCACTACAATGCATCTTAGGAAGGCGCTGAACTTATGTCATGATGTCCTTCAGGTGAGATGATACACATTTGGCACAACTGCCTAAGTTAATTAGAGTTCAAATAAGTGTTAATGGTCCCATTTCATGTATCAATAGTAAAAGCTTAGCAGACTTTTTGGCAGTGTCTAGTCAAAATATCTGGCAAGATATATGACACCAAAGGTCTCAAAATAAATATAGCTTTCATTTACTTGTTAACATGAGCTTCATTTCTTAGACAGCTATTCATTTTTTCTTATGTTTTCAGGCTGAGCCTGAAATGGTCATGGCAGATCAGTGCACTAGCTCAGTTAACAAATTAAACAAAAATAAAAGGACCTCACATATATTGCTATTGAGAGATAGCGAAAATAAAATGTAAATACAGCAGTAAAAAACTGACATTTATGAGACACTTTCTTTCATGATCATTTTTAACAGGACTCTGCTTGCATCTAAATAAATAGATGAATAAAGCATCTTTTGGAGATAAATATGATATTTTGTGAAGTTCTGCAGCTATAAAATGATGCTATCACCCAACTTTAAACAAATAATTTTGTACGTGCGTGTGTGTGTGTGTGTGTGTGTGTGTGTGTGTGTGTGTGTGTGTGTGTGTGTGTGTGTGTGTGTGTGTGTGTGTGTGTGTGTGAGAGAGAGAGAGTCTGAATTTGTTTCTCATTTTTCTATAATTACCCTAAGTACACTAACAAACTATGAGATGTCATGTACTATCTGACAAGAGCACAATCATAATACTAAAAGTGCCTGACAACATTTGACGATTTACTACACAGCTCGGGCATACTTGTATCATACAATAAATAACACTCTGTTGTGTCTCACTCCACATGTAACTGACTAACTGGTATGAGCCCCACATGTTATTATTTTTATAGATAGCTTTCTAACTGGAAGTGTAAATAACTATTTCTTCTTTCAAAAGCTAATATATACACAAATGTATGGTGTCTTTCAGGTATTCGTTATCTGATTTTCCAAACAGAGAATTCTACTAGCTTCAAAACCCATGCATGATTCCAAGAGACAAGAAAAAATGCTTATCCAAATTTTCAACTATGAACATGTTTGCTTCATATGCATATTAAACAGCTCATTTTTTTTTCTTAGACCTTAAGGTAAATTACAGCTAATCATCTCTTCTTACATCTAAGTATACAGATGTATAAAACATCTTTCCATTGTCATTAGCACTGTTTCTTAAATGGCAGTTGAAATTCTCCTCACTATATCATTTAGGAAGTGTTTTCTGCCTGACTAATTTGTTAAGTGCCTGACGATGATGTCAGTTAATAGAATTAAACAAAAAATTGTAATTACTAATTTCAGAACACTTGCTCAATGCTAAACATTTTTAAGTAATTAAGTAAGTTAGTAGAACTAAAATAAATTGCATATCACGGAGTTCAACAATTATATGCTATCTAAAATGCAGATGGAAAACTCTGTTTCACATTGCTGGACAATGAGAAATACAAACTGCTCAGTTAATTTTAATGCACTAAATATAGGTACATCTGAATTTTACACTGGGATTTTCATTACGCAATTCAGTCATCACCCCACCCTCCAACATTTTTCTTTTTCTCTGTTTCTCTCTCCCCCTGTATGCCTGGCCTCTCTCTTGCAAGCACACACACACACACACACACACACACACACACACACATACATATGTGTGTGTGTGTTTTGTAATAAAAATATATATACACTACTGGCCTTAATAAACTGCATTGCCTGAGTATGACTTATCCAATTAGATGGATGCCTGTGCACAAGAGTGAACCAAAATCCAGTCATAAAACTTCACCTAACAAGAGAGTGAAATATCCCACCAAGATTCAGCCAGTGGTGACTGGTCTTAGTAACTGACTCAACATTAAACTAATAGTGAGGGGAAGGCACAAAAGTCTTGAGTTTGCTTAGGTTTTATCACAAAAAATATTTAACTTCACAAGCGCATGCTGGAGGTAGAAATGAAAATAAGTTGGAACAGCTTGGATATACAGAAAGTCATTGTAACTGAAAGCAGATAGCTGCAAGACAGTGATGTTTAGTGACCTGGCAGCTTTAGGAAATCTTGATCCAGAAGCAGATATAGGGACTCAGAAGTCACATTTATTTAGAGCGTAATACATTTTAATATAAATATGCATTGACATAAATTGAAACACTGATCACATGGCATTTTACAGGGAAGTCACATAATCAAATAGAGATTTCAATTCAGAGGAAATTCATTGAGGCATGTGTGATGTTATGAGGTAGTGCCATCTGTGCCAGGGAGAGTGGGGCAGTACATTGTACATATGGCAGCATAGCTGGCTGGAGTTTTGTAAATAATTTTATGTTATTTGACTATCACACTGATTTGTACAGATGTCTGAGTTAAAAATATATTTGTAAAGTTGCTTGTGTTAAAAATGCATCAACAGTATGTCCTGCTGGACAGAAAGAACGTATGCATATATGCATATTAGGTTGCATTGTAATGTAACTGATCAAATGTGTATATTTTATCAGAGAACCCTTGATGGGTGGAAAATTTGAAATTGTGTTATAGCTTTCAGATGCTGCCACATATCTTAACAAAGCTTTGTGTGTGTATTGTACCAGAGACAGGTGACCAGAGGTGATGGTATCCTCTAACCAGCATCTGGTTTCTTTGGAACTCTTATAGCAGCACAGGATTTGACAGGAACATTTTCTGACAGGATATATATCTCACACATCCACACAGACAAAGAGAGAGACATCATATTGCTTTTGCTGTGGTAAAACACCCAGCACGCATCAGCTTGCCTTACCTTAGTAAGTAGTCAGGGAGCAATAATTCTTTAGTAAGTCAGGGACATTTAGTGAGAATAGTTTAATATGGTTTTCTGCATCTGTGAGAAACTATCCACGTGTATTATGTGTTATATATCTCTGTGGTTGAAACTCTGTTATTTATTGCATTCAGTATTTTCCTGTTTTCTGTTTTATTATTTATCATTAAATATTTTAATACTTTCATTGCAGTTGGTCCTTTATAGAATGCTTTTAACATCTTGAGAGTACTTATCCTTGTTTTAGTTACACTGTAGATGCTCCTTAAAGCCTGGCTGGTTTGACCACACTCTACCATTTGTATTAGTATTTGTATTAATTTTACACAGTATAATCGGGCACCCTTTGTAAGATCCTTAGGGTAGCTGAATGGTGACAGCATGATTACTTCAGAGTCTAGGCAGAAAGGGGCACAGCTAGTAAATTTGTGTTAGCTTTTCTCAGGTGTGTATGTGTGTGTTAAACTCAAATATCCAAGTGTGTGTGTCAGCTACAGGGAACAGGGTTTTGCATGGGTCTGGAGAGAGAAAAAGAGTCTAACCACAGGTCTGGAGCATGCTCTCTGTGTGATCTTAAGGGAAATTGTTTTTGATGCAGAGGGCTACATATGAAAATACTGTGTGAATCCATCTTTAATATTAGTGACCGCCCCTCACCGGAGTCAGTGTTGAGGATTGAGCCTTCTTGACTGCTGGCTCAGAGTAGGGACCCATCACATATGGTAGAAAAGACATAATTCAATCATGTTATACTACAGTGGTTAAATACATGTTTTCTGCTGTTAAATATGCAATTCCATGTTATTAAGATTGACTGTTTTTGTGAGGGAAACCCAAGATGAATACAATAACCATTCCATTCTGTCAAATGTCTTTCAGTTGGAACAGAGGTTAAGGCTGTCAGCTATGGTCCCTCTCATACAGGGGTTGATTACTTTAGCCTTCATTTACCTACTATGTGACATTGAGAAAGTCATTTAACCAGTCATTGCTCCCAGGTTATGCCAGAGAATTGACTGTGTGTCCATTGGTCAACCTGGTTACAAATGGATATTATTAGTCAAAATGTGAATCACAGAATGTTTGGTCAATCCACATTTTTTCAAACACTAAGTATTGTTTATATATATATATATATATATATATATATATATATATATATATATATGGGTTCACAACTAAATCTCAAATTACAGAATCTCGAGACTCTGAAGCCCGAAGCCCCCCTGCAACCCCCACACCCCCTGCAAATTAAATATACCAACTCCGAGATCGCACCACAGTGGAGTGAATGGCAAAATAGTGCCATGCAGAGTGGAATGGAAATTTTGCCATTTACTCCACTGTAGTGCGATCTCGGAGTCGGTATATTTAAGTGCAGGGGGTGTGGGGGGCACAGCCCCCCATGTGGAGGGTGCAGGGGGGCTTGCCCCCCCTGCATATACCTTCTAAATGTTTTTTTTTTTTTTTATTTATTTTTTTGTTTGTAATTTCGATATTATACAATGTTGAGATTCTGGTCTTCAGGCTTCAGAGTCCCGAGATTCCGTAATTCGAGATTTAGTAGTGAACTCACACACACGCACACACACACACACACACACACACACACACACACACACACACACATATGTGTGTGTGTGTGTGCGTGTGTGTGTGTGTGTGTGTGTGTGTGTGTGTGTGTGTGTGTGTGTGTGTGTGATATGTGTGAGTGTGTGTATGCATATATATCTCTAGTACCATATTTATCTCTAAATATTAGTAAAACAGGAAATGTAAAGCAATCAAGTCACAAGAACATTTACTCCTTGCCAGTACCAGCAGCCAACCTCATACTGTTGCCCATTTCATAATATATTGATCTCTCTCTCTCGCTATATATATATATATATATATATATGTATAGATGTACATACATATACAAAATTAAGCTTATCTTTAAAGCCATACAACCTTTAATCAGTTAACTGGTTGAATTAGATAAAATAATGTCCCTTTATTTCATGTGAAAGATTTTGGCATGGAAAGAGCAGATTAGACAGTTTGTTTCAGGGGGTACAGCTGTCACTCTACTTGAAGATTTATAGTTCTATTTCATGTTCCAGTCAAAGCCGATTGTAGATTTTGCCTGAAGGATGTTCAGGTGGAGAGTTTTTGGAGCTGGATTGAATGCCTAGTCAAGATGTGGAGTTGAAACCTACAACAATCAATCTGGTTGCTGGAAGGCCTGTGAAATACATAGCTTATGTGAAGTAAAACTGGTGAAGTAACCACCAAGGACTGTGAGCATTTCATTTAAGGTACTGCAAGTAGTGTGAAATGTCTTTAAAATTAACTGTGGCTATTTTTAATTTCTTACATTAAATTAACTTGTGTTCTTGTGTTTTTATATATTTCTGTATTCAATGCATTGTAAAAAGTTTTTTATTTTTTATTTATAAATTGATCATTGGATAGTCACATTAGCCTAGTGGTATTTATACTAGTAGTGGAAATTTGGCCTGGGTATCAGGGAAATTCCCCTACCCTTTTTGACGGGTGCCATGAGATCTTTTACATACACCTGAGCTTCAACCAATTCAGACAGTTTACCCTCCTATCCAGAGAATGTAAACATGTATATATCCATGAGTGCATGCTCATGTGTGCCTGTGAGTGTGTGTGTGTGTGTGTGTGTGTGTGTGTGTGTGTGTGTGTGTGTGTGTGTGTGTGTGTGTCACAGACACATGGACACACGTCACACACACACACACACACACACACACACACACACACACACACACACACACACACACACAATAGCAGACTGAGGAGGAGATGGAGAGTGCTTGCAAGTCTTCAAGTAGGTGTGCTTCATTGAAAAATAAGATTAGGTCCTTCCAGCTAAAATGGAATATGACACAAGTCGTAAGAAATAATGGATGATGTGAGATGTGAATGTCACTTCCTGTGGAGGTTTTATGCACTCTGCCCTCCCCGAACAGAGAAACTTTACTTTTATCCCATATAAAGCTCATTATGTCTTGAAACTTCTATGCAGCAGATCTATAGTGCACAGTACATAAAAGCAACATTCACATCCCAGCAGTGATGAAACATTCATCTTATTTTGCATTGCAAGAATGCTGTGTGTTTAGTATAGGAACCACCTGATTAAAATAATCTATTACATTTATGGCAGAGATGCATTTTTGAATAGTTTCAAATGTAATAATTATGGGAGACTATAATAAGTGTAATAAAGTATCCAAATATTACTATAGATATTGTACAGAACCTCACAGCTGTTGCTAAGTTATTGCTTTTTTTATAAGTTTAACAAAAGAAGTAAAGCCATATAAGGCATATGGTGAAATAGTTAACCTAATGTCACAAAGGCCAACATGAAGGACTACATGCAATTGAAAAAGATGATTTTTTCTTGCTATCTAATTGTCCAGTAAGCTCTGCAGTAGTCAAGGTTTTCAGCAATGTAGGAATGTATACAATATATGGGCGAGCTAACCTGCACAAAAATATTCATTTGTGATTACAAAATCGCTGTGTAGTTGTCCCACTAATAATGCTACCCATAATTAGGAGCGGTTATATTTGTTTTTGTAAACAACATAAAATTAACAGATCATATAATTATAACAGACATTCTTGTAAAGAGAGCATAGTTTAGACTAGATAGTGATATAAATAGAAGGGCCAGGCATCCTTATGTCTCATCAAATTCCCTGATTTTAGGCCAGAAGGTCTTATACAAAACCTATTGACAGAGTTTTCCCTTGGTGCAGGGCTTATGCATCTGTGTGCTTTCAAAATGAACACCTGCATGGATGGAACATACACGTGAGGAGTCATTCTTTAGTGAGAATTTTTCTTTTATTATCTTTAAATCATTCTGTGTTCCTTATGCATATGTAAGTTAAGCTTTAATTTTAGATGCATGTGAAGAATTTGAAAGTACTGCAGAGGGTTAAAGATGCTATACTCTTTATTTCTGCAGTTAAAAGGGTTTATTTATTTCTCCACTGGAAAGACTTCTGCAAGACTTTAATTCTCCTGTTTCAATATGAGAAAAAGTAATATTAGATAAGATTGTTCAGCCTAATCCTTAACAGTGCTGGTAGTCCCAGACATCAAACAAATGAAGCAGGAGTGGTACATTTAATGCCCTTAGCAAAACAAGTCATTCATTTTCAGAATGAATAGAAGAGCTCACATCTTACATTTTCAAATGTGGAAATATTTGAGTGGCTGTAGAAACTGCCATATTCATTAATACAGCTAATTTTTGTATGTGTGCGTATTTTAACTTTAGACTCCCACTTTGCTTTGATCTTTACTTGTGAGTATATATACAACAGTTATGTAAAAATGATAAAAATAATCCACATTTAAACCAAACTACAGGATTTAATTATATGCACAGCTTTGCTTTAATATGCTTCATCCACAGTGAATGCATTGAACAGGTAACATATGGCTGCTATGAAGTGTCAAAAGTGATAAAATTCTGTTCACAGAAACATTTATTACATACATAAAACTGCATCTAAATTATGAATAAATCTTCAAGTGGACTATTACACTGATTAATTACATTCTACACCATTTTAAACCAGCCTGCTTATTAACCCTGAGATAAGTAATTCAAATGAGGCCACAGCTCTTTTTTTTTTTTTTCTAGGATACAAAAGGTCATCAAATATAATTAAAGTCAGAGCAAACACTGGCTGCATGCAGTGTTTACGTTTTGCTTTTGGTTTTTCCTTAGTGTTTCTAGATAATTAGCCTTACATTGTCAGTACATCACATAATTACAAAAATTCATGCAATGTGTGCATAACAGCAGTGAAGAAAAAAAGGCAAGATAATAAAGTAAATAAAAATCATACTGCTGCAGTAGAATATTGCACGTTAGCGAAAAATGGTAATGTTAGTAATACCATTACAGATAGCACAACTCAGCTAGTGTAATGTAAAACTACCACTGCTATAAAGCAACCAGGAAATATGCAATGATTTTTTTTTCTATCACGTTCTTTTACTGGAATTTTACATACTCAGAACAAACCTGAAATTGGCATTTGAATATCTTTACAAATAATAGTGAAGGCACTCATAGGATGAATGTATCTCATTTACTCAGCGCAGTTTTGTATATGTTCACATCCCATAAAAGATGAAAAAACAGTCAAATCCACAACCACAGGCTTTGACAGTAAACCAGCACAATCTTCTACATAGGATCAGGGTGTGATGTTAACTGCCACGACCTGTCTTGATTCAATGCCACTCTCCAACCTTCTTTGACAGTCATGCCTGACTGTCACAGGTCTTTGCTCACACAATCCATCCATCTCATTGCTGGGCATCCTCGATTCCTTTTCTTTACTTCCTGTCTGTTCCAAATCCAGCACAGTTTTGTATATGTTCACGTCCCATAAAAGATGAAAAACAGTCAAATCTACAACTAGTCTTCAGTAATAAACCAACACAACCTTCTACATAGGGTTAGGGTGTGGTGTTAACTGCCATAATCTGTCTTGATTCAATTCCACTCTCCAACCTACTTTGACAGTCATGCCTGACTGTCACATGTTTTCTCTCACCCAATGCATCCATCTCATTGCTGGACATCTTTGATTCCTCTTGCCTTCTTCCTGTCTGTCCCAAATCTTCTTCACCAGATTGTCTTCTGCTTTTCTGCACATGTGCCCAAACCACCATAATCTGTTTTTTTGCCTTTCTCTACAATTGAACCTTCTTTGGCTTCTGCTTCAATGTCCTCATTTCTTCATCTGACCCACATGGTGCATCCCACCATTCATCTGAGGCACTTCATTTTCATCATGTCTGTCTTCCTTGTATGATCTGTTTCTGTAACAAACAGTAGTCATGGTCATACCACTGTTTTGTACCCCTTATGTTTCAGCTTCTTTGCCATTCTTTTGTCATATACTATCCCTAACACTCTGTGCCATTTGGCTGCATCCCCACTGATTCTTGCTTTGCCCTCTTCATTCTGACTTCCTTTCTCCTCAACCACTCCTCTCAGATCCTTGAAACTGTATGTATGTATTCTGTGCATCATCTAATGATATTTTGTGTACAAATTTACCAACACCTGACCAGTCTTGTTGTTTCATTCATGTGCCAGTATTGCCTTAGGAAAGTAGAAGCCTAAACTCTCTCTCTCTTGTTCTCTCCAGAACTGGACCACCCATAGCCTTCCTTCATTATCCATAAACAGAAGATCCATCAACACAGCTCTTTTTTTACCTTAATCCACTGTCTTTAACTTATAGAGGGCAATATTCTCAAAAAGTGCCATCTGAGCATACTTGTCAGTGAAAAGCAAATCCATCCACCTTGCTCTGCAAGACATTGACACCCCTCTTTTTCTTTCTACTCCATTTTCAATTGCTGTCTCATCCTTTAACTTTTCTCATCTATGAACTCCCCATATATACATCCCCTCTTTGTTTTATGACACTTGTCCGTTTCTAGCATGACGCTGACCTGTTGTGCTTAATTTGTTCCTTGCTTATCAAAAAAACTGTCTATATCTTTCAGTATTTGATATGTAAACTATTGTGTCATTGGATTCCAAAAACTAAGATTGTAGTTGTGAAAAGAAACTCAATTTCACACAGCCTATTGATGCTGTCCCTTGAAGTATTTATATTCAACTTTGTATCCCCGATTTTTCCTATATAACTTTATCCATTTTGAAATGTTAACCTGGAACACCTCCAATGCCAGTATATCATCATAGTCCACACACATCCACTTAATATATGCCTGTGTATGTCTCCAACTGTCTAACAAGTCTGTCTACACAAAGGTTTCTCCTCTCCCTAAGTGTTGTTATTCCTGCATCATCTTCCACCTCAGGTTTATATTTCAGCCTAATACACTGAGATAGATAGAAAGTTAGAGCTTGAGTGGTTGCATGAGGTACTCCCCAACTTTCTTCTGACTTAGATGTAAAAGCCATTTCATTCCTATCTTGTAACCTTGTTTGCCTCTAATAAATGTCGGTCAGGGCTGTCAGCTTAATCAGTAGGTGGTAAATATAATTATTATTATTACTATTATTATTATTATTATTATTATTATTATTATTATTATTGTTGTTTTGTTGATATTGTAATTATTATTATTTTTATTATTATTATTGTTGTTTTGTTATTATTATTATTATTATTATTATTGTTTTAGTATTATTATTGTTGTTTTGTAATTATTATTATTATTATTGTCGTTGTTTTGTTGTTATTGTTATTATTATTGTTGTTGTTTTGTTATTATTATTATTGTTGTTGTTTTGTTGTTATTGTTATTATTATTATGATGCAATGTATGTGGCATCACCATTACTGTTCACACATTTAGCCCCAGTGATATTGCATTTGCTCTACTTCCCCTTTTCTATATGAAACACAGAGCTTGTAGTTTCAAATTAATTCAATTCCTGTGTATTGTAGCTTCATAACCATGTCCCACCCCTAACCCCAAATGTAATGGAAAACCAGCTTAACTGCCCCCGTGTCTCCACTGACCTTTCCCTCTCATATTCAAACTAAAAAAGTCTTATTCATGTTGCAAGTTAAAGTAGAGGAATGTCTGAATCAATGAAAAGTTTTGAGAATGTTGGGCAAAACCAGATCCAAATTCTGAGCCATTAATTAACAAACACATGCATATATTTTTATAGCAGAACTCCCTTATCAGTCTCCTATGATGTTAGGACATCTCTAGCTCATATGGCTACATCTTCAATCACTTAAAAACAGGTCTGGAGACAGCATGGACCCTTACCTTATTCCTCTCTGCATATTACCTCCCTCGGTGACAGGTATATTGGTTAATACATCAAACATTGGACTGCTGGAAACACGTTCTACCCACTGGAGAAATTCTGGACCATTCCCCCTGATGATTAAGACTTGAAATAAAAAATTCTTCAGTGTTTAAAGATCTTGGAATGTCAAAAAATACTGCACCAACTCTACCGCATCCTGTTTGATACCTTTTACAAACCAGTTAATAGCCAATAATTATTGATTACTTGGGGATGTTTTACAAAACTGTTCTGCTCTGTGGTGATAATTTTGATTATTGTAATATCCTAGTGAAACACATAGCTCAGATTGTAGCTATCATATTCACTTTCATATCCATAAAGAATACTGACCTATAGTCCAACAAAATGTTTCCTAATGTTTTCTTAGGAATTACCGAGAGTGTTATGTGTAATATGGTTTTAGCTATAGAATTCATCTTGATCATCAAACCATAGTCATATTTCATTGCCTTTACAGTTTCCTCATTCCCACTTGTGGAGTTCAGTTGGAAATCCATCCCACTTCATTTCCTTGATTGCCCGTTTTACTTCCCATTCTGAAACTGCAGCATTTAATATCTCCCTTTTCCTCTATACTGACTTCTTCTTACCTAAAGAAAGTAAAAATATATGAACAAGTTATTTGTTGTACTTATTATTTGTTGTACTTATCATCTATGCACCTGTGTGTAAAATTCCTAAAAGTATTTCTTTATCCTTTCATAGGATATAGACTGATGTCCTCCTTCACATTCTATTTTTGAAAAAAGATGTACCCTCTTCTTTTATTTTCTCTAAATGTCTAAACAATCTGTCTGCAGTCTTTTCATCTAATACCTACCACAAATCAATCCTACTGAGACATTTGCTTCTGCTTGGGCAAAAGTCAATGCTTCTGCATCAGTTTCAATATATTCATGTGTCCTAAAAAGAGCTCCATATGTCTTGTACAATGTGATAACATATTTTTGTAACTCTGCTAGTTTATTTTCCCTGTCTAAAATGTTGTCATGTTTTATGTGCCTTTATGCCTTCATCACCCATTACACATACTTTACTCACTCCTTTCCCCTCAGAGCACTCCTGTTTCATCCCTACTTTTCCTATTGTCCTATATGGAAGATGCTAGTGTCTGTTGCAATACTGTTTGCTTGTTTATTTGCCTCTATTTTTACTTTGCTTATTTCTAGTGCTCTCTCTTCACTTTTCCATTCTGAACACTTAATTATAATTGAACACACCCATGACCCAATATATATCTGTCTTCCTGATGCACATTTCCTTTATGCCTGCAACGTCCTTTCTAGACAATAAGAAGTGATATCATCAGCTTCTTCATTCCTAGAAAAAGTATAACTGATATTCCCTGCATTTCTGTGTCACCTTGTGTTTGCTTAAATGACAATCACAAGTATCAGTTCTCTGCTGGGTTAGCCTTGTGCCTTGTTATATATTTCTCTAAACCCTAGATAATCTATCCATTTGTGGTTCTAAAGCATCATTAAGATCCCTCTTATTAGATAGGTATAAGTATCTGGACATACCAAATGCCATTGGCTGATAAAATCTTTGATAAAGAGGGTATCGTTATTAGATATATAAATATTGCCTATTGCTATCATGCAACCTTCACAGAAATCTTTCCATTTCATCCATCTGCCAAAACTGCTAATGACCACCTTCTTAATTTATATTCTTATAATGAAGCAAAATGTCTACTCTCCTGCCCACCCGCATCCCCTTTCAGCTTTATAATCAGTCAATATTTCTTAGGATTATCTGTGTTTAGGTTTAGAAACATCTCTGATCTTTAATTTAGTCTCAATATAATATGATTTATCAACTTTCCCTGACTATTTCCTTGAAAATGTGCTACACCTTTATCAGGTACAAGCACTTCCATATGTTCCTTGAGAATATTTTTATTCCCTTACTTACATTTTCACTGACTGTTTTTACTGGGGACCACAGAGTCAGCCCTGACATCTATTACAATGCAGTGTGCTATAACATACAATGGACAGTGTTGCACTAAATCATCTTATTTATAACACAAAAATAAGCAACAGAAAGCTCAACAAAGCATACCAACCAATAGCAAGACACTTGAATTTAGTCTTAGTAGCAAGTAATGGCCTCACTAGACTGTGAACCTTCTTTAGCTACCAGAACACACCAGTAAATTATTTTCAACAAAAACTCACTAATTCACTCACTTAATAGTTAGCCAAAAAGTGATAAATATTGGTGATTTGCCTATTGCCTACTACCTGGCTACTACTGTTGTAGCTGTCACCACAGCCACAATCAGCTAGGAATCAATTTCCCTTTACTCCAAATGGTACCACTAGTCTGAAACTGATTCTTAAGAAGTAGGTGATTGACTCCTTGCAGTCTCTTTCCAAAGTTCTATGGTTCTATAGCCTTGTTACAACACTTTTTTCCTGGTAAATGTCAGGGAATCCTATACATAGTACCTCATCAGAAAAAAAACAGCAATCAATGTCCCCATGATGTTTCATTTACCAGGAACAAAAACAGTAGCACTAAATCCAAGTTGTCTCCTAAGAAGCAGTTTTCAGGCTTTCCAGTAATTGCTAGCCTCCAAGAAGGCTACAGAATAATGTCAATGTACTCCTTCTCTTACAAGGAGCAAAACAGAAGCAGTGGTCTCAAACTGATTCCTGAGATGTGGTCTGTAGGCTACCAGTGATTTGTTGGCTAGCCCAGACGTTTGTGATTTCTGAAGTAGAATGGAATAAAATAGATAAATATTCTTTGTATTGCAGTGTGCATTAAACAGTGGGAAGATATGAAAGACAAAATCACTGAAGGCTTAACAGTCTAAGAGGATGGTCTTTCTATACTGAGCTTGTAGTTCTCACTAGTATGAGCACACAAGATGAGATTGGGAGCAGCTTCCAAAGTCAAATGTACAAAGGAGGGGGCCATTTATAATGCATTGTGTTTAGTATCATAACAGAAGAAGTGTGGGTGGAGAGATGGAAAACGTATTATTCAGGGAGAACGGTATGGAATACCCCAAAATAGTTTTCAGAAGGGGTCAAAACCTCAAAAACATTCTGGAATCTAAGGCCAGGTCCCTGGAAGTAAGAGCAGGCATGTCTAAATGCAATATATGCCGTTATTCTAAGCACATATCAGTGGGGTCGTCCTTTGTTATAAGGAAGTCTAAATACAGAATACATGGTAGGTTTAATTGTTCTAGTACAGGAGTTGTCTACATAGCTAAATGTTCCCACTGCCCAGTCTTCTATGTCGGTAAAACCGACAGAAAATTACAGGAGCGTATTTACGAGCATCTATATGCTATCAGGAAGGGTAAGGTGGAAAATGCTTTAGCAAAGCATGTAAAGGAAAATCCTTACATTCATTTTCCTTCTTAGCCATCGATCAAGTTCGATCAGATGGCAGGGGGGGAGCTGATTCATTAATCCTCGAAGGGAGAGAATTGGTTTGGCAACTTAGACTGGATGCATGCCATTAGCCAGGCATCAGTGACAGATTATCTATATCATGTATATTGAAACTCAAGAGTTTAACTAGATAGTATCTATTGTATCTATAGATTTTCATTATGGCAAACACACACAAGTCAAATATAGATAATAGTTTTAATTATAAATATACATACAATAACAAATAGGATAGTTTTTTATTTGATTGTACAGTAGCTTTTGGTAGCAGTTGTTTTGTAGTCGGTAGTAGCATCAGATGAGTAAAGTACCCAGGGGTTATCGAATGTTTATTTTCATTTTTATTTTCATTCCAACTCATTGCATTCATTGCATGATGTGACATAAAAATTCCACCATTTACATTCATTAAATTTAACAACATGCTGGCTTATCAAATAAGTAACATCTACTATTTTTATATATTTTTATATGTTTTTAACCACTCGGGTTCTTTTTCTGGTTAACATAATGTTTTTGAGGAGTTTTTATATGTATTCAATGATATTGTATATATTCTCTTATAGATAAGACGTGCGAGTATTTAAAGGGTAGTGATCGAGTGACGTTGTTTCCACTTTTATTTTTCTTAGGAGTTTTCTGAGGAAGTTGGTGTATTGTAACCGACGAAAAGCTTGGGAGAAGCTTAAACCTAATACATTTTGTTTGTTTTACATTTTGGCGACTTGGAGTTTTATTTTGGTGTTCTCGAGGGACGGAGGTGTTTCGTGCATCTCATCTCTTTTACATTTGACCACTTTGTGCATTTAATCAATCGTGTGACTTTGAGTTTTATTTTGATGTTCTCGAGGGACGGAGGAGTTTCTTGCATCTCATCTCTTTTACAGTGTGTCTACATTTCCTCGGTTTGTTGAGATGGAAAACTTAGCCTGACAAAAGCAGCAAGACAGACTCAGCTCCAAAAGATTAAACCATTTTTCCTTTTAAGTAATAGTGCTTCTCTACTGCTCTCACGGATCACTTAGCCTTAATCTCTTTGCAATCAAAACAGATAACAGAAAATACATATTTTCTTACTTGTCCTAAGTACTTACTTTAAAAACTATAAGATATAAACAAATTAAATATACAACTGTAATGCATAACACATTTTATTTATTTATTTACTTATTTTATTGCATTTGTTTACCGGGAAAGTCCACTGGGCCTAAAAGACCCCATTTTCAGTGGAAGCCCAGGAAGAAAAGCTCCAACAGTAATATAGATACAGAAAAAAAATTAAAAATTAATTGGTACAGAAGTAGAAACAATGCTACTCATAGTGATTACAGTAATATATGCAGACTATATACATGAAAGCAGGAATTTAGTTGGTTTGATTACAATAATATATACAGAAAATATATATTAAAGCAGGAATTTAGTTGGTTGCCAGATGAGTTCAATCAGAGAGGTATAAAAAGAGATATATTAATCAGTATTATTGTACCAGTATCAACAAGTGATGAAAAAAAATAAATATGAAGAATGTATCATCAGTCACTTGTACCAAAAAGCATAGGAGTTTAGTTATCATACAAGGAGAAGGAAGACATTATGTTATAGAGCAGGTACATAGCCAGGAAGAGTTGAGATGATTTTTCAGTATTTGTTTGAAGGTGGTGGTGCTGCCTTTGTTTCTTATAGAAGGTGGAAGTGAGTTCCATAATTTGGTGATGGTGAAGGAGTGTAGGAGTTGCCCAGCAGATAAAGTGAGCTTTTCTACTTTTAGAAGTAGATGATTTTCAGATCTTAGTTGCCTGCTGGGTTGGTATTTGGCAAGTAGATTTGAGAGAGCAGGATGGTCTGTGGGTCTGTAGATTATTTTGTGCGCTGTAGTTAGTTGGGTAAATGAGAGATGACAGGGGAGTTCCAGCCAGCTTAATTGTTTCAGTGAGTTACAGTGGTGGAATGAGAATTTGGCCGTGGTAGCAAATTTTGCTATTGTGTTGTAACACATATCAAGTTTGGATTTTTTAGAATTTTGGATATTAGTGAGGAGAGTGTCACCATAAAGGAGGAAGGGTAATAAAAAGGCAGTTGCAAGGGTTTTTCTAATAAAGAGGATAAAAAAGTGTTGGTGCCTGTAGAGCATACCGAGCTTTTGGTGTGTTGTTTTGAAGCTATTATTTACGTGTAGGTCAAAGTTAAGGTTTTCATCTATAATAATGCCTAGTAATTTAGTGTGTGGAACAACTTCTATAGTGGTATTGTCTCGGGCTTGTATAGTGAAGAGTTTTTTTTTATGTAGGGGAGTGTTTTTCTTAGGGTAAAAATTATTAGTTTTTTTTTCAGACTTAGGGCAAGAAGATTGTTAAGCATCCAAGATTCAGTAGAAGCGAGGGCATTCTGGGCGATTTGCTGGAGTTCAGTGATGGAATTTGCAGTGCATATTATTGTAAAGTCATCAGCATACTGGATTACTGAGCACTGTGGGAGAGTGGAGTGAAGGTTGTTAATAAAGATGCTAAATAAGAGAGGACCAGGTGTAGAGCCTTGGGGTATCCCAAATTTAAGCTAAAACAAATTGCAATAAATATAATAACAGTAATAATAATAATAATATTAATAATCTTCTTCTTCCGGCTTTTCCCGGTTAGGGGTCGCCACAGCAGATCACCTGTCTGCTCATGATTGGCAGTGGAGTTTTAACAGTGTCAAGTTGCCAGCCCGGTGCCCAACCTTCCACAGAAGGCACACACACACACACACACACACACACACACACACACACACACACACACACACACACACACACACACACACACACACTCACACCTAGGGCCAATTTAGAGTGTCCAATCCACCTGCAGCATGTCTTTGGGATGTGGGAGGAAACCTGAGCACCCGGAGGAAACCCACGCAACCACAGGGAGGACATGCAGACTCCACACAGAAGGCACCCCAGCAGAGGATCGAACCAGATAACCTCTTGCTGTGAGGCGGCAATGCTAACCACTGCACCACCGTGGCCGCCCTTAATAATAATAATAATAATAATAATAATAATAACAGCAATAATAGTAAAACTGTAATTTTATAAACCCTAAATGTAGAATGCAATATCTGAGTATCCAAGTAGGGCTAATGGTTTACATTGCAGCTTTTTTAACAGACTTCAATGAATGTTAGTCTTTCAGAACTGATGGGCAGGCTGCATTTATGCTCAGTTATGCTGTAAAATAATATAAATCTCTTCCTTTAATAGCTGTTTTCTCTGTATCTTGAATTGCTTCCATTCTTTTTTGGATATGTTTTAGAGCTGGTCGGAGTTCACCTGTAAGAGCTCAGTTTTGTTGGGATTATCATCATATTAATGGTGGGCTGGTTCCCAGAGTTTAACAGACATGCTAGAGCTGCTGTACCAAGTGAATGTTTAACCATACTTACCATCTCATATGCTAACTGTGTCATCACAGAAATACTTATTTCTTTGTTATTCAGATACTAACTGTACTGAGAGCAGAATGGTTTGAGATCCAGTGGGCTTAAGTAAAACCATCTACAAATGGATCAGCTAGTGAGTAGTTTCAAGAGACTGGCTGCAGGTATTTGATAGGCTGTTGTGTAACTCAATATATCAGAATGAGATCAGCTTGAGAATGAACCTTATTGCTAAACCATCTTGAACAAGGTTTCTATTTCTGGTATAAGTTTTATTAAGGGCCTATTACTTACTGATAGAATGTAGAAAATAAAAATATGGAAATCGTTTTGAAGCAGTGGCCTTAGCTGCAGCTACAGTGTATGAATTAAAGCATTTTCCATTCTCCACTCCCATTCAAAATGTATTTAAGAATGTTGAAGGGCAGATTATGATACTGAGTGTAGTAACCTCTCATATTTGCAGGACAATATCTATAGTCTGTCCCCATCTTTTGCAGATGTCAGAAAAAAAATGGGAAAGGAGACTTTCAGAACAATCCCAGTTCAGGAGTGAGAATATCATTTAATGGAATGTGCCAAGTTTAGATGTTATCCTGCTATGGCTTTTAGCATGTATAAAGGGCATTTTTTCAGTGAATATCTCCAAAGCAGTAGAGTTCCAGATGGTTTGCTTACAGCATTTCTGGCAATGTAGCTACAAACTTCAAACTGGCAACAGATGCAACTACAAAAATAAATAAACACAAAGCTCTTTGTGAAGTAGCAGTGTTCTGTACTAAGGCAGCAAAGAATATTTGATCATCAAAACTTTATTCCACAAAATAACATCAGAGCTTAGTGCTTTCTTCTCAAATGCATCCAGAGCCAGACATCTTAAGAACTGACAAAACTGTTAAAAACCACACTTAAAAAGCAACCTCATATTTAAAAATTAACCAATAATACACTCAGCTCAATAATCACCTAATTAACATTGCTGCCTTGAATACTACAAGGTTACAATGCATATATATGAAACATATAAACATTTTTACTTTACAACATGAAAATGAAAATGAAAAATAAAACTGTTTTACACCTCTAGTAGTTTTAATTTCAGTACAGAATGTATAGAACACATTCATTAAACCCAGGATGGTTCATAGCATTTGAGATCAGCTGCCATTTTAATTCATATTTATTTAAATGTTCTTCAGTAATGAACCCTCGCTGATCTTTGGCCATATGATGAATAACTATAAACGTAAATGTGTGTGCCGGACATTCAACTATATACCTATACAAGGCATTCATATTTTTCACCTTTTTGATGTCTGCCAAATGCTCATATATCCTATCTTTTTACTTTCTACAAGTTTTGCCCATATAAAAGGCAGGGTATTGCTGACAGGAAGCTATATATACAACTCAGGTAGAATCATAGGTAAAATGACCTGTGATATTATATATCTTTCCTCTAAGACAAATACTATACTTAATTAATGGATAGGAATGTGGGGAACGCCTTCCACCCTTCACCATACCTCTCAACTTATTAGAGCAAGAAATCTGTGCAAAGCCATAAATAATGAGGGGACAAAGGCCCAGAAATAGGGACAATTTTTAAATATAGCTCTAACAAAAACAAAACATTGACAGAATAACAGGTTTTGCTTTAGCATGAAATTTCTAAAGGGTATGAAGTCCAAAACTGAAATGTTTGTCATTATTTTCTATTTTCAGTCATTAATGGTTTGCTAATAATTTGCCAGAAAAACACAATTTTTTGAAAAATGGGACAAAAATATGAGGCAAAAATCTGGACAGTCTCAAAAATTGGTACAGTTGAGAGGTATGCCCTTCACCATCCTCATAGGTCTATTTGCTCTTGCCATTGTTTGCTTTTATAATAAATATTTAATTGAGCTGTCCTTCCTACACACTGCTAAGAGTTTTTCACTCACTATTTTGAAAATATAGTTATCTGCAGAAAAAAAATGTCCAATACTTTTGTAAAATGTTCAATATACCATGACTGCCCAGTGAATATGTGGAAATAAATGATTTGTGTTCCATAATGGTATTATTTCTCAAACTATCCAAGTCATCTCCCAAACTTATGCTAAAATATGGTTCTTGAATACTATTAATGTTAGCATTCATGTTTATATTCCCTCATTCCCAGCTAGCAAAGGGGCATACACCCCCTGGGCTCTCTTTTGTACAACCGTATTCTTGATGTCACTTAAAAATTCTTTAAGATATCCCCTTTTCAAAAACATCCCCACTATGTTATTACATTCTTTAATAAAAATATTTTCATCAGATGTCACCCTCCCTGATCTAAATAAAAAAATTCCTTCAACCTTTCCTCCATGTTTGTCTATGAGATAAAAATGTCTAAAAATGGGTGTAATATAACCAAGAACAAATAAATTCAATCTTACATAAATATACTGACTCCTAGTGAGCCATGACCAAGTTGACAAAACTGGGAGCACAAGCTGCTCCCATTGCCATGCCCATATTCTGTTTAAAATGTTAACATTCAAAACTCAAAAAATTATTAGTTAACACTAAATCCGAACTTAGAATTCCTATATTGAGTAACATCTCTTCAAACCATTCTAAACGTACCTCTGGGGTATAGTAGAATATAAATTGTTGACGTCTATAGTGACAAAAAAAAACAGTTTTCCACACATTCCAATTCATATTATCCCAAAGGCAATATTAATTTAATTCCACAATGTTTTGATATATTGATCCCCTAATAATAATGCATTCATTCTGTTGATGTAATCCTCCTTATTAATTATCAGAAGCCCACCCACCCCACTTTTCCGGCTTATTATCGCAAGATGTTACTTATAATTCAGGAGCAGTGCCCTCCCCTTTAGAATATGGTGGTTTTCAGAAATCTAAGAGATTAATCCAGAGGAAAACACAACAAGCTGTAGTCAATACCAGGAATGAATATTATGCAATGCAAGGGACGAAGCCGAAGTGTTATCAGAACAGGAATTTCAAGAACAATCACTAACACCAGGTCTGAATAAAGCTGTTGATTATCCTGTTCAAATAACTAACTATCTGGGTGATTTTCATTTGTTAAACTTCTCTGATAAGGATATCATACAGACATTTTGACAAAGGGATTGAGTTTAATACCAACAAGGAGAGCTTATGTAGAGGACAGTTTAATAGATTTAAAACTATACACCCGCAAGTTGAATCTTGGTGTGTGGTTCACCAATAGCATTTATAGATCTGGTGCAAACATTTTGCAGAAATCTAGTACTTTTAATCCTCTGCTCAATTTCACTGTAGGTCTGTTTGAAAAGTTATGTGAAAGCAAAATTCATAGTTTGCTTTCAAAACCTCCTAATAGGAGATGTTATAATTTGTCTGGTGAAGATGTTATGTATTTAAGAGATATATATGAAGATAGCAACATTAGCATTATGAAGTCAAACAAGGTGGGTGGGCTTGTGGTAATGAATAAGGAGGACTACATCAACAGAATGATTGTATTATTATTAGGGGATGAATATATCAAAACATTGCAGAAACGAAACTAATATTGCCTTTGGGAAAATAGATATATATTTATCTGACTTGTTATTTGAGGGGCAAATAACTCAAAAAGAGTATATATTTTTGGAAAATGCTGAACTTGTTATTGTTGGGATATTTAACGTCCCAAAAATACATAAATCTGTGACTGATCCACCTTGGAGGCCAATGATTCAAATTGATTAAAAACACATTATATAACTAAGTTTGTTGATGTGGTGGTCAAGGAGTCTATACAAAAGGTACAGCAGGTTTGTAGAGATTATTGGCAATTTATAGCCAAACTGAATGAGTTGTAATGTGTGTAAAACTGTATTTTTGTCACTATAGATGTCAACAAGTTATATTCTACTATACACCTTAGGGAAGATTTAGAATGGTTTGAAGAGATGTTATTTGAGATAGGAATTGTAAGTGTGGACAGAGTAAAATTAGTTAGCACCCTCATGGATTTAGTGTTTACTAATAATTTCTTGAGTTGTAAAGGTCAACATTTTAAACAGCATATGGGTGTGGCAATGGGAGCAGCTTCTGCTCCCAGTTTTGCCAACCTCGTCATAGCTCTCTGCGAGTCAGTATATTTTCTCAAGAGTGAATTTGTTAGTTCTTGGTTATGTTACACCCACTTTTTAAGTGACATGTTTATCTTACTGACAGACACAGATGACAGGTTGAAGGAATTTTTTAATTTTATTTCAACCACTACTGATTTTTTAGGATTTACCCATCAGTACAACACTGAAAAAAGTAAATTTTGGATGTAGAAATAACTAAGAATGGAGAGGGGAACAAGGTATGTGTCCAACATACATAGAAAACCAACCTTTTCTAATACCTATCTCCATTATACCAGCTGGCATCTGAGGCACCAGGAAAAGTCTGTGGTCAAGGGTCAGCTGGTTAGATCAAGGAGGATGACAGCTGATGAAAATATGTTTATTAAAGAATGTGATAATGTAGTGGGGATGTTTTTGAAAAGGGGATATACGAAAGATTTTTAAGTGAAATCAAGAATGAGGTTGTACAGAAAAGGAACCCCTTTGCTAGGTGGGAATGATGGGAATATAAACATAAATGCTAACATTAATAGTATTCAAGAACCAAATTTTAACATATGTTTGGGAGATGACTTGAAAAGTTTGAGAAATAGTCCCATTGTGGAACAGAAATCACTTATTAAACATATTCACTGGACAGTGATGGTATATTGAACAGTTTACAAAAGAATTGTGTTATTTTTTCTGCAGATAACCATAATTTCAAAATAGTGGGTGAAAACCCCTTAGCAGCTTATAGGAAGGACAGAGCTGTTAAATATTTATTAGAAAAGCAAAAAATGGTAAAAACAAATTGACCTATGAGAATGGTGAAGTGTGGAAGGTGTTCTCATTGTTCCTATCTATTAATTAATGATAGTATTTGTCTCAGAGCTATGATATATAATATCACAGGTTATTTTACCTGTAATTCCACCTGAGTGGTATATATAGCTTGCTGCCAGCCTTTTATGTGGGTAAAACTTGTAGAAAGTTAAAAGAGAGGATATATGAGCATTTAGCAGCTATCAAAAAGAAGACAAATGCAAATGCCTTGTACAGGCATATAGTTAAGTGTCTGGCATATTTTATTTATTTATTTATTGACATTTGTTAACCGGGTTTGTCCAACTGGGCTTGTGGCCCATTTTCAGTGGAGACCCGAGGAGAAAAGCTCCAGTAGTACATTTTTAAACAAGTACAATTTTAAACAATATTGATATAATAGCAGTTATAGCAAAAAGATTCACATATGTTGGGTTACATGCATAAAGTTAAAGTTGCATTAAAAAGAAGATTAGTAATATAATTTTACATTGACATGGTTCAATAGGTCAACAATAACATTTTTATGTTTGTATAAAATTATGCAAATGCATAGTAGACACATTGGAGAGAGAGGTGTAATGAGGTACTAAGTATGGACCTTTTGAGGGTACATAAAGGGAAGGAAGACTAGGTGGGGTCATGGCAAGGGCAGGTCCTGGAATTGAGAAAATAAGCTTTTAGTTCATTTTTAAAGTGTGAGGTGTGGGAGACTGAACGTAAGTCAAGGGGAAGGGGAAGTTTGTTCCAAGCATGGGCAAGGGAGTGTTTGTAGAGTAGATTGCCTACTGACCTTTTTGGGTGGTAGACATCAAGTAATTGTTGGTTAGAAGTATGGAGGGTCCGGGATGGGATGTAGAAGGAGACTAAGTAAGATAGAGATGGACAGAAGGAGGTTTTATAAAGAATAGATTGTAGCATATGAAACTGATAAGATAGCAGAAATTGGGGAAGTTCAAGCCATTGAAAAGAGTTTAAAGAAATGCAGTGGTGTGAGTTGTATGGGGACTTAGTAATGAATCTGGCTATTTTATGGTAAGTCTGTTGGAGTTTGTTTAGAGTGGAGGCCTGGATATTGGTAAGAACTGGGGCGGCGTATAAGAGGGAGGGGAGGAGAAGTGCCTGGCCCAGGGTAAGTCTAGATTCAGGGGTTAGGAATTTTTTGTTCTGATATAGCAGACCTAGTTTCTGTTTTTTTTTTTTTGTACACTGGAGTATGTGTAGGTTGAACTTTAGTTCATCATCAATAATGGCCCCCAGGAGTTTTGTGTGGGTGTCAGGTTGGATAGTTGTATTGTTAGAAGATGTAATAAAAAAGGAGATTTTGTGATGAGAAATAGAACGGGGAAGGAAAAGTAAGAGTTTGGTCTTTTTAGGATTTAGAATCAGTAGGTTGTGAGTGAGCCATTGTTCAGTGGATAGTAGGGCTTGTTGGGTCAAGGAGTGTAGTTCAGGAATGTTATTTGAGATGGATCTAAGTGTAGAGTCATCATCATACTGAATAAGGGAGGATTTTTTGCATGAGGTGTAAAGATCATTGGTGAAGATGTTAAACAAAAGGGGTCCCAAGATGGAGCCTTGGGGAACACCAGTGGAGTTTGGAAGGGAAGGTGAGGAGGATGAGAGCCATTTGACAGATTGTTCCCTGCCAGATAGGTAACTATTAAACCAGGCAAGTGCGGAGCAGGATAGGTGGAGATTTGCGAGTTTGGATAGTAGTAGAGGATAAGAGACAGTGTTGAAGGCTTTGGAGAGCTCTAGGAAGAGACAGGAAATGAGTTTATTGTTGTCTAGGGCCTCTGTAATGATATGAGTGAAGGAGAGAAGGGCAGTGGTGGTGCTGTGGTGAGAACAAAATCCATGTTGGGTAGGGGTAAGTAAGTGGTGCGTGAGGAGGTGATTGAGAAGCTGCGAGTGAATACATTTTTCTAATACCTTGGAGAGGGGGGACAGAATAGCAATGGGTTGGTAGTTTGAGGGGGTCAGTGGAGTTTCCACCTTTATGAAGAGGGATAGTAAAGAAAGATTTCCAAATGGTGGGGACAGCTGATTCCAGAATAGATTGATTAATTAATATAGATATAGGATAGGCAACTGAGTCAGCAGAAAGTTTGAGGAATGTAGGAGATAGATTGTCAGTGGAAGGAGAGCAAGGTTTTAGCTTGAGTAGTAGAGATTTGATGTAAGTAATGGGAACTGGCTCAAATGAAAACAAAGTTGTGTTAGTGGGACTTGGAGGGGTTGGTGTCAAAGCAGAGTTTGGCTTAGAGGTTACCAGAGTTTGGATGGAAGAGATAAAGTGTTTACTCAGGAGGGTAGCTGTTTCCTGAGAGGAAGAGTTAGGGTATGGGGAGGGATTAGGGGCTTTCCAGGATAGAGGATGTTGTTGAGAGTTGACCAAAATTTTCGAGGATTGGATTTGTTGTTAAGCTGAGCAGAGCTATAGTATAACTTTTTGCCATTAGTTGTATGTTTTTTTTTGCAAGGTTCCTCAGTTGCCTGTATTTTTGAAGAAGTGGTGGTTGTTTAGTTTTAGTCCAGATTTTCCAAGCTCTATCTCTTTGTTTCATAAGGGACCTAGTCTCCTTGGAGAGCCAGGGAGCATTATTTGATTTTACTTTCATCTTCCTAGGGGGAGCTAAGGAGTTTAGAGTACTCATGAAGATGCTATTGAAAGTGCTTACAGCATCGTTTATGGGGAGGTGTTATAGGATGGACCAATCTATGTTGTGGAGAATGGAGTTAAATTGGGATGAATTGAAAGTCGATAGTTTTTGACAGTCTTTGATAAGGTGGGGTTTAGGAATATGGGAGTAGTGTCTTAAGATGGTGGTAGGGAGATGATCACAGAGGGAGTCAGGTAAGGTGGTGGGATTGTGGTATTGGTGGGGGGAATTGGTAAGGATCCAGTCTATGATGGAGATGGAAGTGGAATTTTTATGGAAGGGAGTGGGAGATGTTATAAGTTGGTGGAAGCCGTGTAGGTGGATACTGAGTTGGGGGGAGTGAGTTGTAAGTTTGGACCATCAATGTTGACATCACCAAGGATGTGTCTCATATGGTATGTTGTGGGAGAACCAGGATAGGATGTTTTCAAGAATGGGCAGATTGTTACCAGGAGGAAGGTAGATAGAGGCAATTGCAATTTTTTTGTGGAGATTCAGATGGCAGTTAAGGATGATGATTTTAGCTGAGAGGAAGTCAGGAATTGGAGAAGGGTAAGGTGAGAGGTTAATGTTGTTTGAGTAGAGGATGGCCATGCCACCTCCTTTTTTTTACAGGTCTATCAGATCGGAAGATTTTATAACCTGGTGGGAGTATTTCACTATTTGAGATTTGTGGCTTGAGCCAGGTTTCAGATAGGGAGAGGATGTGAGGGGTATTGAGAGCTATCCATGAGTGCAGCTCTGTAACTTTATTTGCTAGACTCTGAATATTCAACGAGTAAATAGTTAAGTATTTGGATGGAGATGATTGTTGTAACTGAGGTTGGTGACTGTTAGAGGAGTAAGATGGGGGGAGTGTATAGGCAGTTTTGGGGAGGGTGAGAGTGAGGGTGGGGAGAGAAGAAGATGGGCCAGGGTTGGGATGGATATCTCCAGAACAAAGTAGTTTTTTAGTGAGGAGAGAGTGTGTGGTAGATACTAGATGGAGTGTGTATAGTTTTGATTTAGCTTTGTGGGAAGGGTTAAAAACCTGTATTATGGATAGTTTATATAGACTTGAGGTAGAGGTAGTAAAGAGATTAGCAGAGATAGTAAAGGATGAAGTAGTTGGATATATGTTGTATGAGTGAGAAGTTGGTGAACATAGGAGTGGGTCAGAGAGATTGGAATGGTAAGAGGTGGAGATAGAGAGAATAAGGAGTAGTGTAGAAGATATTAGAAAATAATACATGTTGGAATAAAATATGGTCAGATAGAGTAGAGACAGTGGTATAGAGGAACTGATGTTGACAAGATTGACAGATTAGTAAGCTGGTTGTGGCAATAGGCAGGAAGTGGAACTGTAGTGGCTAGTGGGGCAGGAAGGGGAAGGATAGTTAGGTATAAAGGTAATTGTAATGGTTGTGGGTGGGAATGGTGGTAGGGTAGGGGAGTGAAGTGAGCCCGAGCGTAGTGAGAGCAAACGGAGCAGGGCTAGCACCCTGGTCAAGATGAAGTCAGAGAAACAATCAGAAAAAGATAGTGAAAACCTAGCTTGAGAGACAAGGATATAAAGTTTCTAAAGGTATAGTCACCAGACATAAATAAAAAAGAAATAAAATATGAGCAGCAGTATGCTTACAAAAGGACACTGGCCTCAAGCTACACAAGTAGATTTACTTGAAGCAATCCCAGTACTGTATGGTTAAAATAAACTGCAATAGAGAGGGGCTTTGGGGGGGGTCTTACTAGCAGCTAAAAGCAGGGCAAAAAATAAAAAAAACATTAATATGTAAGAGTCTGAAGACAGTAAAATAGGACAAGTGCACTAACAAAGACAGTTATAAGTGAGGCTAGAAATGAATTCAGGGAAGAGTAAAGTACAGTACAGGAGAATATACACAGAAACAGTATGATGATAGTGGGTAACCAAAGAGAAAGGACAGGAGCTGCTGGCGACTGCTTTTCGTGGTGACTAACAAAAAAGTTTTTTAAGTTTATAGTTATTCAGTAGGTAACCAAAGATAAGCGAGGGTTCATTACTGAAGAACATTTAAATAAATGTAAGTTAAAATAGCAGCTGATCTTAAGTGCTACGAACCATCCTGGGCTTAATGAATGTTGTCCTTTAAATTCTGTACTGAAATTAAAACAATTGAAGGTATAAAAAAAATATTTTTCATTTTCTTTTTCATGTTTTAAGGTAAAAATTTTAATATGTTTTTTATATACACATTTTAACTTTGTGGTATTCAAGAATCAATGATGTTAATTAGGTGATTATTTAGCTGAGTGTATTACTGGTCAATTTTTAAATATAAGGGGGTATTTAAAGTGTGATTTTAACAGTTTTTTCCATTCTGAAGAAGTGTGCATACATTTAAGATGAAAGCGCTAAACTCTGGTGTTTATTTTGTAGAATAAAATTTTGTTGATGGAATTTTCTTGATGCTTTAATACAAAACACTGCTACTTCACACAGGGCTGTGTGCTTACTGGCAATGTGATTGAACAGGAGTGTATTACTTCTGCATTATTTGTAGATACATTCTTAGCAGAAGACTCTGGTAAATTGCTTGTAGCAGAGGGCCTTATACTGTCAGAAGTTACATTCCTCCATTATCTTTTGTTAATTCACCTCAGCTCATTAAAGGTCACTTTAGTGGCAAGGGCAAGATTAAGATTGTCATGCATGATTAAGGTAATACAGATCAGGAAAGCCAAACTGGGGAGGATCCAGCACTGACCTCTGCTGTAACTCACTAGTTATAGTTTTACATTCAAGGAGGGTACAGCAGCATTATCTACTTGAAACCCGGTAGCTAGTCCATTTATAATCCAGTAGAAGGTGGAGTGGAGTGCATTAAATTCTCCAACATTTTAATAATCCAATAATGGGTGATTATGTCAATAGCCTTTTCCAGGTCAAGATAAGCAGTGTGCATGGGAAGACCACTATCCACAACCTCTGTAACCTTTTCAAGGAAGTATACTGTGTTCAGAAGATGAGACCTGTCCTTCACAAAACCAAATTGAATGGGGTCTATAGCGGTTAAATTGCCTACATCAGCCTAAATGAGTTGTACTATGATCCATTCCATGGCTTTGCATTTAAAGCACTAATGTGGCTAATATATTTGATGCATCCTTGGAGCTGGAATCTCTGATATTATTATTGAGAAGTTCAGTGCATTGTTAAACACTGTTCCTTAATTTCTTGACATAACTGAAAACATATTTGCAGTTCCTGTAGCAACCTTATGTTACTACTCTGCTGTACATTTTCCAATAGGGCTCTTACGTTCCTTGCTGGCATGTTTCCTTGAGGTCTTGAGGTAGGGGGATTGAGATTTCTTACAACTCTTCATTATTTTCCTTCTTTTGCCATACAGTTTATTAACATGGCAGTTCTACCAGAGGATTTTCTATGCAACTGTTTCGATGCTAAGAAAAACTGGGAGCAAATGTAGCATCCATCTCAGATGAGTGCATTTGCAGGAGATTTTTGAGAATTCTGCATAGGTCTTCCAAAAGCTGAAAGAGTATTGCCTTGGAAAAGTCCATTAAGATGGTTGCATTTGATGTGTTGGAGAAGTACCATTAATTCTGACAGAGGAGATAACTAATTTGTGATCATATTTAGCCAGGGGATGTAGTGATGTGTAGTGTGGTACAAGCAGTGCCTTGGCTGTTAAGGACTGAGTCAAGGATATTAAAGCATGCAGTGGGTAGTTTTACAATTTGCTCTGGTACATTGGTATTTACAAAGTGTAGGAAGCACTAAGCATATCCATTTTTGAAGTGCAAGTGTGCCAGTCAATGCCTGAGTCATTTAACATTCTCTCACAAGAAAGCATTTGGCTTGATATTTAGTGACTCAGTGGTATTAAGTTAATATCAGTGATTTTGTTTGACATTGGGACATTGATAGTGATTCATAGGTAGTAATAAACCAATAGCTGGATTTGTTAAGGGTGATCTGGATCTCCATGGGCTTCATGTTAAGGCTGAGGGGAATTTTTTCAAGAGGTGGTATTGTTGCTGAAAATTACAACTTGCCCCTTGCAGTTTCTCAAGTGTATGAATGCATAAATAGTGCTAACCCATTATAGACAAAGTGTTGCCATTGCATTGAAACCATGTCTCACCAACAACACAGGTAAGAAAGTTTTAAATTTGTAGGACTTCTTCAAGTTCTGCCATCTTCCTTTATAAATTCCTGACATTGAGTAGCACCGTGATGATGTTGCCAGAATTCTATGTTTGAGTTTGCTATTCTACAATGTATAATAGGGATACCCTGCCTAAATCAGGCACTATATGGACAGCAAGGTATTTACCAGTATATAGACGCTTTGCAATGAGAGTTGCAGACCATCCCTGGTGAAGCAGAAAATCTTATCTACTATATCATCATAGGCCAACACATACTGGATATCCTTAAAATAACACCATCTACTTAAGCCAATTATCTTGCCTTGGTATCTAGGCATCATTTTTGGCAAATACAAGATATAGCCTGCAACACATGCACAGTCAATTCTGTCATGTTTCTCTGCATGTTCCACTTGTTGGAGGTCCTGAGGTCATTCACATTACCATGTGCCACAACTATGTCATAGTCATATTTGTCTAGTTTAAGGAAATTTAAGACCATTGTGACATCATGGGTCTTGGCCCCAGACAGACAGCTCACAGTAACCTAATTCTTGTTCAGTCTGTGTGCTTATCTTCAGAGTCACTTTCCTTATATAGCAGCAGACTCTGTGATCCTTATAGGATTAGGCCTGGTTTCCTGGTTAGCCTTGGGTGATCTGGGTGGAATTCCAGTATGTGGGAGTGCACAGGAAATATGTGTTGACTAGTGTGCTAAAACTCTAAGATCTTTCAGAGTAAGCCCCTTGGAGGCTATGGCATTTTTTTATACAGCCTCAAGATAAGTTATATAGACTTAAAGGCATGTTGTGACTTGATTCCATGCTAAACCATACCGTCAATCAATGCTACTCCATCAAAATTCTCAATAACTGTAACAATGACCACTGCCCTTTGCTCTCATACTGGTCCTTCAAAAAGCCTAAAATCCATCTAGTCATTGTGGCTGGGCACTACTTTCCCTACTGGCATGAAGATTACCTATTACTTGCATTCAGGAAGATGAATTAGTTCAAAAATTACTCTCACTCAAGCCCCACAAATGCCCTCAGTCACTTTAATCACATAGTGTTAAAAATTCAGAATTCAAAGCTCTTTATATCCCCTAATTACCCATGTATATAAAGGTATGGTTCCACTCTCTCTTCCAAACAAAAATATTTATTTATTTATTTATTCATTCATTCCATTTGTTGACTGGGATAATCCAGCTGGGCATGAAACCACTTTTCTGTGGAGGCCTGGGGAGAAAAGCTCCAGGTTACATCAGAGATGTGCTAAACAGTATAGTATAAAGTACTGTAGAGAAGAATAATATTTATGTATTTACAATGCAACAAATATAGGCTGTAGTTTTGGATTTGGTTATCTTTAGGAGGATTTTGTTAGTGTACCATAAGGGTATATTTGTTTAGTATGAAATTATAACGTTTGAAAGACTGGGCATTCTTCAGGACTATTGAGTAATTTATGTCCTACCTGCAGTTGGGCATATGAGCAGGCATGTGGGAGTTCTAGCCATTTAGGTGTTGTAATGTACAATAGTGGGCTTTATAAGACATATTTGTAGTGAGCTTAACAATGTTATTGTAGAATTCTTGCAGTTTGAGGTTTGTAGAGTCATTTAAGTTTGTAAAAAGTGGGGAAGCATAGAGTAGTGCTGGGGTAGATATCTTGTAGCAATGCTAGAGTGGGCTGCCTCAGTAAGGTATTGTTTGGCTCTATACAAGGTAATTGTTTTTGATGTATCTTTTCAATGGCATGGCCTATGTGATAATTAAACTTTAAATGTTCATCTATGATGACTCCTAGTAACTTGGCATGAGTCACAAGTTCAATTTTTTGTGTTGCTTTTACAGAAAATGGAGAAATTATGTTTTTGTGGTGAAATTGCTTAGGGGTGAATAGCATCAGTTCTGTTTTTTAGGGGAATTTAATAATAGTTGGAAATTGTCTAGCCAGGTTGCTAGGGAAGTGAAAGATTATGGGGTATTTGCTCTAAGGTGCATAGACTTAGTGGAGCAAATATGCATGGAGTCATCAGTACACTGCACTATAAAGTCATGTGAAGAGGCATTGTGTAGGCCATTTATGAAAAGGTTGAAGAAGATTAGACCAAGTACTGATCCTCACGGTTCACCAAAGGATATTGGCAGTAAGGAAGAATATTAATTTTCCCAGTTAGACAACTGCTCCCTATTTGTTAGGTAGCTATGGTAGCTATGGATCCACTTAAGGGTAGAGATGGTGAGACCTAGTAAGGAAACATTATTCAGATGTTTTTTTATGATAGACAGTATTGAAAGCCTTAGACAGACTGAGAAAGAGAACAGATACTAGGTTGTCTGCGTTCCTGTGGAGATTTATTATGTTGGTAAACATAAAAAAAGCAGTAGTGGTACTATGATGTGGTCTAAAACCCTGCTGGGCTGGAAAAAGGAGTTGATGGTCTTGAATGAATTGAAAAATATGGAATTGAATACATTTTTCAACTATTTTTTAAAGGGGTGATAGGATTACTATGGGTCAAAACTTCAGTTGAAGTACCACCCTGATGCAAATGTTTGATATACCATTTTTCCAAAGGTGGGCAGTATCATTTTCTTTAATGGGATGATTAATTAAAATTGATATTGGGAGAGGCACTGTGTCAGCTACTGAGATGATAAAATATGAGTCAAACTAGGTGGATAGGGTCACGTCTTGTGTAGGGGTGGAATAGCAAGGCTGAGTAGTTCTACCTGGGTTTAAAAATGTATTTATTCAGGCCGAAAAAGTTTTAAGTTATTTTATATTTGTCTTGAAATTTTATATAATATGAGTTTTTCTCACTTCTCACCTTTCTCTTAACTTGATATTTTTAGCTGCCTTAGGAGCCATAGATTGTTCATCCAAAATAATAATATGATTGAGACAAACTCTTTTGTCAAATATCCAACAACCCAACCTAAACCTACTATAAGCAATATAAACAGCTAAAACTTGAAAGAAGACTTGCAGTGAAACTCACCGAGGCAATTTACCTCAAAACAAAACAAACACTCTGTTTACAACATCCTAAATTACACATGGGAGATGTAAAAAAACTCCTAGGATAAATAAGACAGTTTTAACCCACAAAACAACTCCTCTGTTGCCAACAACTCTTAAAGCTTTTTTCTCATCCTTATTATCTCATCCTTCATCTCATTCTAATTCAACTAACCTGTCTAGTTCAACCACAATCTCCCATTCCTGTGTAATCTATCCATTCTTACTTCCTATAAAATTTCACTTACTGCCACTTTCAACTAGTAATCACTTTCTACAGAATCAATTGCCAAATTCTGTTCATCCCACTGAAGAAACATTCCACATTAACACTCTCATTCTACAGTCAGATTCATGCAAAAAGCTTTCTTTTACATTTGAAAGAAACGTCCTTAGTGATACACAGAGGACAACTAGGTGCCAGCAATTATGTATAAAACTTTATTTATCAAAGTTAAACACTTTTGTTCCTAAAATTTACTGGAACTTCATCAGAACTACAATATTAGGTTAAAACAAACATTTAAATAACCCTCCTAAGGATCACTTGATAAAACAAAAGAACCAATAGAGTTGCACACTCTCATAATACTTCAATTTTAAAAATGAATTAAGAGAAGCAGTACTATAACCATAAATCTGTTGACCAATAGTCAGGATTCTGGAAAATTTAGTTTGCAGATTGTTGTCTACCTCCTTCTTTTTCATATAAAATAAAGAACTCACAACATGGCCACAAGCCTGTACTACCATGTAATGTGTATTTACTAATACGGAATATGGGCTACTTACAGCTGCAGTGACTTTAGGCCTAAATGCCGCCTTCAGTTTGGATGATCACTCTCTGTCTTTCTCTAAGTATTACCTACCTCAGATTCTCCTGAACCATACTTCTATGGCTTAGAGACTGTCAGAGTTTCACATCACACTGTATGGATCTACCTCCTTTGATTCTGCCACACTTATTTCAGAGATTCTCATAGCCCCAGTCTAATCCCCACTCTCTTCTACATATTCATCAATACCAACATACGTTTGATCTTCCATACCTTCAAACTATCCATTATGCTGATTATCTTATCTTGGTAAAAGAAAACAAAAATACAAAGCTAAAAAAACTTTTTCTAAAAAAACAATTATTCATGTAAATCACTGAACATTCCAAGTCCAAACAATAATATTTTGCCTCTCACAGTAAATGTAAAATAAATCACACATTCTCTTATAGAGACCTGAAGATGTTAAATTTCTCATAAGTTCATATGTGGTTACTAAGCTATCAAACTAAGAGCTATTTTAAGCCTAGGCAAGCTTATCCTAAATTTATCAATATATTGCTGATGTGTCAATACCGCAAGGAATTTTACAGTTATGATATATTTGTACACATCAAGCATTCACAGGCTACCACTGTCTATTAGGGATATAGGTGTCAAGTCATGGGTAAATTTGTAATTTTCTATCAATTGGTCCATGTTACATGTAAACAGAGTCAGGGATGACCTTTGTTTCAAATGGATGTAGTGGTGTATTATCAATGTGATAATTTCCAATGGGAGCCATCTTTCTAAAGGAAAATATTGTGCTGGTTTCCACATTGCCTTTCAATGCATGGTTCTGGCACCAATTGTTTGTCACTGTCAGGCCTTCTTAAAGAGTTGTAATCTGCAAACTTGGTCAGCCAAAGGCCCTTGACATTTGCCTTGTCTTCAGAGAAGTAGATGCCAAAAAGGAGAGTCCTCAGCACTGATCCTTATGGAAGTCTGCTAGTGACTGATCTCTTTTTGAAAGTTAATTCCCCTATACTAACTTCTTGTGTATTATCAGTGAGCCAGCCTACTATCTATTAGGTAATATATGAGTTTATGCCTAATTTTGTAAATTTGTCTAGAATGCTTGAGTGAAGTATTGTGTTGAATGCCTCGGCCAGGTGAAGGTGGGCAGTGTGCAATATTTTGCTCTCATCCATAGCTTTAGTAACCTTTTTGAAGAAGGCCACAAGGTTAAGAAAGCATTATCCACTGTTGGCAAAGATGAATTGGGGTAGGGTCCAGTACCTGTAGGTTTGCTATTTCATTGTTTATCAAATACATAATAATTCTTTCCATGATCTTACATATGAGACTAGGCATGCTTATGATCCTTTAGTTCCACAGGTCTGTGGAAGGCCCTCCTTTGTGTTGAGGGATAACTGCTGCAGTTTTCCATTTGTTTGCCATAAAAACTGTCTGAATGCTATGGGTAAATAGAGATTCTAGTGATCCTAACAGGCTATGTTTCTTGCTATACAGAAGTCATACTGATATATTTTATGGGCCCATTGAAGCACTGTTACTGGCTAAAAGTACATAGTGAGGATCTGATCCCTAGAGAGAGTTGGTAGAGAAATGGTGAGGCATATTTTAGGTGACTGGTGGCGATAAGGGGGTAAAACTGGAGATAAGTTATTTGGCTATCAGATCTGCTATTGGATCCTAGTAGTTGTCTTCATTCACTATTAGTTTGGCACATTGCTGGGTGTTGCCTTTTTGGTCATGCATATAACTGAAGAAAGTCTTATGGTTGTTGTTAACTTGGGAGGCTATTTCTATCTCATATTAGCTTTGGTGGACTTGATTAGTCCCCTAAGTTGCTTGTTCAGGTTGATAAGGGAATTTTACTTTGCTAGGTTATGTCATTCCTTTTTTGGACACATTTTTCTTTCTTTTATTATATAACCTATTTATATAGGATTATGTGGGGGTTCTTTTAAAAATTTCCGCATAGGCAGCTGTGTTCTCAGTGTTTGGGGGGCTTGCAATTTTACTAGACTCTTGTTTATTTGGAGATAAATGGAACATTTTTTAAATGCTCTTTGGTTAGCTGAAGTCCCAGGTGTAATACTTATTTTATGGAAGACAGCTTTGTGGTCCAACCTGAAAAATGAGGACATTATACTATGGGTAGTGCATCATTTCCCCATGTATATCGGGACCAGGTTAAGGATACTTGTGCCCCTGGTGGGACTGCAGACTAGCTGTTCCGGGGTGTTTGTCTTAACAAAGTCCAGGAATCTCTGGGCATGCATGTTTGAGGTTCTGTATGATTCCCAGTTAATGTTGGGGTCGTTAAAGTAAACCATGATAATTACATTGGGTTTAATGGAGAGTGACTCCAGTTTATTCAAGTACAAACAACAAATGCCTCAACAAATGCATATGAAAACCTGACCAGTGACCCAGCTGCATGTCATAAATATGCCAGCTGCTTTGCAGGTGAGTCTTGCAATCCTGATTCCTTCTAATCTCCAAATTAGAGCATGCTCTTGTCACTTATTTCACTATGCAATGGGCAAACTACTTCCCCACTGCATAAAGCACAAAATAAAAACATGAAGCTTTTTTCAGAAACTCTGATATACATAACCTATCATTGCTTATTGCTGTTCTCCACTACTGCTGTACCCATCTCCCAAACAGCAAACTTTGTCATTACCACAACTTTCTATCTGCCCCATATGTGCCTGACTTTTTACCACAGTATCAATTATCCTCTCAGATTTTTTTCCTTATCCATGATTTTTTAAAAATAACTTTTTTTTTTCTCTTACATTTGCTGAACACTAATTTTCCAAATTGGACCCTGACAATATAGAACTGCATTCACTTGAATTCTGTTACCTCCAAATGTGCAAACATTTAAGTACTCCCATTTTGTATACGTAATCTGCTATAATCAATGCAAATGTTTCTTGCTTAGCTTATAATCATCTTTCCACATAGTTTAACATATACAGCTTCATAGTTCAGTGCTCTTTATGTACTTTTCTACTCCTTACTAAACAAACTGCTACACCATCTCCAATACACTGTCTAGATCAGTTTGTACTGCAAACTTCCATGCAAATTCTGAGGAATGTCTCTATTATGCTTCTTTATTTATGCTCGCCGGTAGTCATTAATCTGTAACAAATTAGGTTTATCCCTTATCTTCCATTTCTGTTTGTGTTAGTTCCTACAGATGTACTTCAGTTTTTACTTCATGTGCCTGTAAAAGTCTATCTAAAAATAGCACTTCAAGCAAATGCAGAAGTGCACAACTCTGTTGGCATTCTGGGGGTCAAACCCTGACTATGACTCAGGTAACCTAAGTTTGAATCAGGGTATGGGCATATTTTGAGATGATGCAAAGAAGGACCCTAATAATGAGGTGTAGCTCATCTTCAGAAGGAGAGGGGGAAAGCATATGTCTACACGGATTCACTTTATAATCTCAAAATACTGAAATCTCAGATTTCAGTATCTCGAGACTGTAAAGCCGAACATTCACAATATCGAAACCCCAAAAGAGTGAAATTCAAAATCGCGACTTTTAAATACACCCATCACCACACAAACAAACATGCATACACCTTCCTCCCCACATTATAACAAACCAACAAAACACACACAAACACAACAACACACACCTACCCTACATATAATCAAGGGGGCAAGCCCCCGTGCACCCCCCATGTGGGGGGCTTTGCCCCCCACACCCCCGCTACTTATATATACTAACTCCAATGTCGCACTAAAAAGACAAAGACACTAAACCCACCACTACATACTTTATATTCCCTTTGCACAAACACACACCACACACGTATAAACACCATCACTCTCAACACTCACACACTCACACTCTTACCTACCTACCCTAACCTACACCTAAAACTTCCCAACACACTCACATATACTCAAATCCCTACCCAAACCCCTTAAAAAACAACACTTACCTAAATCTCAACATATATCCGCACAGTGGCAGGCAAACATTATCCCACAGCACACTGCACCTTACAAACACAGCAAAAACCACATACCGCACCACCGCCACCACAACCGCAAATTCGACACTTTGAATTCGATCAAGTGCAATTTTGCTCAACTGCACTTTTGGCATTTTCATCTTGAGATACTGAAATTTGAGATTTCAGTATTTTGAGATAGTAAAGTGCTTCTGTCTATACACACTCTTCAGGATTGAACCACAGGTGATGAGGGGGATTATGTATAAATGTGCAGAATACAGGGCATATCACCACTTGATTATGTTACATTTAGAAACATTTATGTATGCTTCAGAGACAGGCTGCACCCCAAGTCCTTGAATATGAATGGGCACTCACACAGGATTAAGAAAGGCTTAGTGACAAACCCAACTCTCCCAGTATGTGGATGCCAGCTCACAGTTCTGGTTCACTTGAATCTTTCTTGCCAGGGAATAAATGGCTGAAAAGGGTTCTGTTGTCACAGATCCAATGAACAAATGTTGAATAAGCAAAAAAAAAAAAAAAACAAAATACATCAAATATTTGTCTTTTTATAACAAATTTGACATATCTCTTAAAGAAAGACCATTGATATTCTCTTGTGAGGTTTTTTTTAGGCTGAATCTCAAACAGATACAGGCCCCCTTTTCATTTACTTCATTGTTTTAACTGTTGAATGCACTGTGGTGAAGCTCTTATTTTTCAAATGTACAATAAATTCTTGCAATCTATTTAAAAATATATTAATGTTCGTACTTAATTTTGATACTCTTACATACTGCTGTTTAATGTTATTTTTTTTGTAATCTAGGAAACATAGTCCTAGAATGCTTATATCATTCCATTTTCTTCCAAAAATATGTATTCTAGTGCATACATCCTCATGTTTTATAAGAAAAATACCTAAAATACCTGAAAAGATTAGATATTGGTGCAGATTTAATAAAGCCTACATGGGCAACTAAAACCATGTGTGCATAGTGGCGCAATATGCACAATTTTCTTTCTTTCTTTATTTCTTTATTTTGCATTTGTTTATTGGGAAAGTATGACTGGACACGGTCCTTTTTCAGTAGAGGCCAGGAGACAAAAGCTCCACGTTTGCTTAATAATTCATACAACAATGTACAATAATAAATGACACAATACAAAAATGATACAGAGGAATAGCAAGTGATACAAAAAAGTAAAAAATAGCTATTCATAAAAAATAATATGAGAATATAATGCTATACATAAGAGTGAAAGACTATATTTACATGAAGAGGTTGTAGTATGAATTTTGTATTCAGTACATGGCTCTACATGCCGTGTAGAGCCATGCAAACATGATAAACATAGCAGCATGCTAATTACTGCATAAGCAGCTCAACTGTATAGTAATCAACCAGTCCAAGATAAAGGATCTATTCAACAAGCTATAAAGCAACTATGTAGACTCAGTGTTGTTTTTCCCTGCAAATTCCAAAACCTATTGGAATACAGCCACAGAAACTAGGCTAAACAGAAAGAATGCTAGGGTCTGCTCTTGCTCTTATTCATGTATATGTGCAGCAGGCTCATGTCTATGCTGCTGCTGCTGACAGACCATGGCCAAGGAGAAAGGTTTTTAGACCCCATTTAACTTACCATAATCTGCATGAGGAGGAAATTATAGAGTGCTACAGGGTGGATAGAGACACTAAAGACACTCTGCAACCTCTGTTATCCACAACAAAAGCCAGAGCAAACTGAGTAGAACCAATCCCAATGGAGACTAAGGTATGTGTTTCACTTAGAATTTTAGCTACAGGAACCTTCCAGAGACCAACAGTGAACATGCTGTGGGTGTCACAGGCATCAGCATCCAAGATCCTCCATCAATTCCTAAATGCTATGTTGCAACATGCCAGTGAGTACATATATTTTCCCCTGTAAAGCTGAGGAAGAGCCAGAACTATGGAGGAGTTCTACTCTGTAGCACACTACCCTGAGATCCTGGGTGCCACAGACTGTACACATGTAGAAATCAAAACACCACCGATCCTGGGTGCCACAGACTGTATACATGTAGAAATCAAAACACCACCCTGGGAACAGGGAAGGATTTACATAACTAGAAACTGATACCATTCTGTTAACTGCCAGGTTGTATGTAACACTAAGGGAATCATCCTGCAGCGTGTGCTGGCTACCCAGCCAGTTACCATGATTCACATATCTGGCACAACAGTCAACTGTATGAGATGTTTACTAGGAGGATATCCCACAGGGTCATTTATTGGGGGATGCACCCATCAGAAATGCACACACACCAACTGAAGAATGCTATAATGAGGCACATTCTGAAACAAGAAATATCATAGAGTGTGTTTGAGCTGTTGAAGTTGCAGTTTTGCTGCCTAGATACATCTGGGGGAGCCCTGCAGTACAATCCTCATACATGTGCTGAAATATTCACTGTCTGTGCTACATTTCACAACATTATCCTATGAAGACAGCTTCAACAGGAACAGCAAGGGAGAGGGCCACACATCCCACCACCACTGGAAAGGTCACAACAGCCACACACAGGTGAGGAGTCAGACCAGCAGCCACAGTGGGTGAAGGCAAATGTAGGCATGCACAATATGGCCCTGCACTGGCCAAAACACAATGGATAGCACACAATGTCACCACCTAAGTGGCTAAACCCTTCCTCCTATTCACATACATACAGTAACAATGATGCCAGGTAACACTGACAATCTTTACTTACCCACATAATCGCTGTGTACTGCTGGCATCACACAGATTTAGCCCTTAACTAAAACTCTTGCAACTGCTGTATTTTCAAGATAAGTGTTGAACCTGGTATAGAAAAATAAATGTCTAAGACTACAAATGAATGTCGTATTTGCATGCTATTACTAGGTAATGTAAGCAAGTATAAGGTGGGTGATTTTTTACAGCAATTGCATCAAGATGTGACAGCCCTAACTTGTCCTCTATCAACTAATAGGCTTTACATCTAAACTGTACAGATTTTCACTTAATGTCCACATTTTAGCCTCATATGTTTGTAATAGCAAATCATTAAAGAGTGAAGTTAGAAAATAATGACATTACTTTCAGTTTTAGACTTCATATACCTCAGAACAAATGTAAAAATTGTAATGTGAAATCTATTATTACATCAACTGTCTAAGTTTGTAAGACCACAATGTAGTGGCAGAGGTAGGGATTTTATCACTCACCAGGAGATGCCAGGTTTGATATGTAAGGTTCCACACAACAACACTGGTGCACGCCTATGCCGGATGGAGAGGCTGCGCTCACTTATGGTCCACAGGATAAGACATCAAGCACTCCATCTGCCAACAGATTAAGCAGACAGTGAGGATAGTCCTGCGGATGGTGGCTAGATTCTCACTGTCCACATGTTTGACAGGCATGGGCATCTGTTTTCTCCTTGATAACCCCAATCATGGTGTCCCGCAACATTTTGTGATCCTTACTATCCCTGTGTCTTGTCTTGTTTGTCCTGTTTGTTTAAATTTGCTTCCTCATCTACCCTACTTACCTGAACCAAAAATACCTATGTCCAATATTCCTCTCTTATGAAGTAAAAAAAAAAATGTCCCATACAGAGTTCTACACTGCGCACATGTCTTCTTGACACACTTGATTCAGTCCAATTGGCTTTACAACATGATTGCTTTGTTGAGGTAACAGACCAAATTAAGATAATGTTCTCTACATATTTTCATTTTATGCTATTGAAGAAGCGAATATCTATGGTTCTTTCCCACCTACCTCCTGCAAATTCCTATATTGTTTTCTCTTTGTTCTTTGCCCCAGCTTATCCCTCATTTGACTACTTTCCTATCTACCCTATTTTAACACCTTTAATCTGGTCAAAAAATAAATAAATCACACACAACACACATAAGTAAAAAAAAAAAAGCAATGGAGCCCTTCACTTTTTGTCCTCTGTGTTTGCATAGTGTATGTCATTGCGGTTTCACTTCATAATCTCGAATTACTGAAATCCCGAATTTCAGTAACCCAAGACTATAAAGTAGAACCATTCACAAAACCGAAACCCACAATCCCGAATCACACAATCACGAGCATACATAAACCATACAACACATAGCACACACACCATTCCACCCACAGCACACAAACCACACAACCCTACACCCCAGCCCCCCACAACCCTCCTACTTATATATACCAACTCCAAGGTCACACATGACATAAAAAAAAAACCTTACACCATGCCATCCTCCACTCACTCACACACAAATACACATCACACATACACAAACACCAACAAATCCAACACTCACACTCACACCTACACCTCCCTACCCTTACCCATACATACAACGTACAAAAACACATACAAACACTCACTCACCTACAATTTCAGACACCATAACACTACATGCAATGCACCAGAAATCCATAAGCGCAGATTTGAGATATTCAAATTCACTCTTATGCACTTTCGGCATTCTGGTTTTAGGCTTCATGGTCTCAAATTACTGAAATTCGAAATTTCAGTAATTTGAGATTCTGAAGTGTAACCGTCATCACGCACCAATGCCAAGCAATGATGAGAGTCCCTTCAATGGTGTGGTTACCTCTGAGCAATGCCACTAAAACACATTGCACTGAAGTAACACACAGTAGATGTAATATAAACAATTATATCATTGCATTATATTTAGGGTAGCCACAGTGGTGCAGCGGTTAGCGTTGTTGCCTCACAGCAAGAGGTTCTTCAGTTTGATCCTCGGCTGGGGTGTCTTCTGTGCAGAGTCTGCATGTCCTCCCTGTGGTTGCATGGGTTTCCTCCGGGTGCTCCGGTTTCCTCCCACATCCCAAAGACATGCTGTAGATGGATTGGACACTCTAAATTGGCCCTAGGCATGAGTGTGTGCATGTGTGTGCCTTCTGTCGAAGGTTGGGCACCGGGCTAGCATCTTGACAACATAAAAAACTCCACTGCCAATAATAAGTGAACAGGTGATCCACTGTGGTGACCCCTAACTGGGAAAAAGCCAGAAGAAGATTATCAATACATATTTAAAATTATTAGATACACCTGGATTTGAACCCTGTATCATCCAGGCCGCCAAAGAAATGTGTCAGTGCATTTACACCTGCTGCCACAGAGTCAGCAAAGCAACAGGTGTTTTTCTTACACTCAGTACTCAGTAGTCTCATAATTTTAGTAATGAGGATTGTGTTTGTTCACCGCTTAACTGTGCACAAACAGTGGAAGCAGTAGAAATGTGTATCTCTCATGAGCAAACACTTTGCCATTGACTGCACAAACCAGCTGCTTGGTGGTGCACTATGGAAAGTGCATAACAGCATGTAGTACTTATGTTTACTGTCCATTTAGTCTTCATCCCATGAAAGTACATTTAAAAACACAAACAAAGGGAAGGCACTTTTTTAAGAACAGAACACATACTTATACTACAGCAATCTGTTACCTCCACCCATGCATTTCAGACTTGGTCTGTCAGTACTTGTTTACAAATATATCAACTACACTACAGAAACAAATAACAAATTCTTTCTTATATACCATGCATATTTTTATAATGACAATATAGATTCAGATATTCCAGTACTTACAGTCATATGGACAACTGTTTGCAACGTGTTTGCAAACCTGTCTTTTTAGGATATACCTACACATTGGAAACACAACAGCAAATGCTACACTTTTCACACTCATCAATGTGGTAAGATGCATATCTTTAATATCTTGACAGTTGTACCATGGCTAGTTATCTATTTATGACAGGTATACCCAACATCTTCTCTCAAAAATCCAATGATGATGTAAACCAAAATAAATTGTCCTGCAGCCTTAAAAAAGTCAGACAGACTTCTGCTGTGGTGCTTGCATTAAATACTGAGTTCCCTAGTATGTGTATTTAGTTAGTTAGGGGTTCTAATCTCACTGCAGTCAACTGGTGTGTGTATGTCTAGTATGAAAAACATAATTATGTATCCTGCAATCATTGCTATAATCCATGGAGTACCAATATTTTGACAGCTGGACATGCCTACACATCCACTTTAATCTGCCCTCCCAACATCTTCTCTCAAACACCCAGTGATGATGTCATCCACTATAAATTTTCCTGCAGCTTTGTAAAAGTCAGACTTGTGCTGTGGTGCTTGTGTTGAGTACTAAGTTCTCTAGTCTGTGTACTTAGTGCTTATAATCACACTATAGTCAGTGTGTGTGTGTGTGTGTGTGTGTGTGTGTGTGTGTGTGTGTGTGTGTGTGTGTGGGTGGGTGTGTGTATGTTCACTTGGTAGACATTAGAGAGAGTTTTTTTAAACCAGCATATGGGACAATACTATTAACATATGTTCCTCACCAGGCACTGCCAGTGGCATCACTAATAAAGTGTTGTTTGACACTTTTCAAGTCAGAAAGTCAGACTTGTACTGTGCTGCTTTCATTAAATATGGGTCTGTGCACCTTAGATAGGTAGGGTTTCTATTCTCACTGCAGTCAGCTGGTGTTTGTGTGTGTGTGTGTGTGTGTGTGTGTGTGTGTGTGTGTGTGTGTGTGTGTGTGTGTGTGTGTGTGTGTGTGCATGTATGTGTGTATGTGTGTGTGTGTGTGTGTGTGTGTGTGTGTGTGTGTGTGTGTGTGTGTGTGTGTGTGTGTGTGTGTGTGTGCATTTCTTCACTTGGTTGACATTAGAGGATGTATTTTACATTTGCATGTGGGATACTGCTATTATCATCTGCCTCTCAGTAGACTCTGCTGATATCATTTATATCGCTGTCTCTCAATAATGTCCTGTTAATGTCACAGACTAGGTTAAGATCCCTAGAGTGAGTGACTGTTATGCCATTAGATTTGTGCATTTGCAGCATTTCCATTATGGCAGGGCCAGAGACTGTCCTGTAGGCCAGGCACAAGTCACCTCTCAGCAGCTTATATGATACAGTGTCCAGTGACAATGCTTTCAGTCTATCCATGTATGTCATGATATGGTTTATAGGCCCTATATTTTGTTGTCGAGAAACACTTGTGGTCTCTCCAGTTACTGCAGGTGTGATGTGAGGTACATGCAAAAGGGAGCATTGTACTCTATTAGAGGTCTTATGAGTGTTGAGTACAGTGGTGTTATAACATCCTCAGATCTGGATGTGATGCCCTGACTTATGCAGTGACTAATGTAGAAAGCTTTCCTTACCACTGTAGAAACATGGTAGTCAAACTTCAAATTGCTGTCTACCTGTGTTCCACAGTCTTGCACCACTGGATTTGAGCATAGGGGATGGGGGATGTTGTCAATGTTGTATTTAGTGGGGAATTCCACTTCAAAAAAGACAATAATAATGGAACTTTTTTGTGTATAGATTAAGACCATGTGGCTTGGGCACCAATCATTTGTCTGTGTTAGCCCCACTTGTAAAATATTAACATCACTGGAGGACTCAATGATTGCACCCACGTTGCAATCATCAGCAAACCTGGTAAGTCAAAGGCTGGCTAATGTAGCCTGCAAGTGTCCACATACCATCATTAAATGCTCTGTGACACACATCATTATAAATTCATATTGACTACATGATTACATAAGTCTTGTTTCAAACACGTTGTTAATCTGTGATATACATGACAATGTATCACATGTTTTGATACAATTGCAACTTTGGGGAATTCACTTTATGTGTAATTGTGTTGTTAGAACCAAGGATTATTGGGGGCGGGGGTTAGTACCACCATTGTGTGACTATTAGCATTTCTGTAAGTAAATTTTCTGCATGAGCCACAAGCAGCTGATCTTTAATGTGTCTTGATATGGCATCATGCTGCTCAAACAAAGCTTGCCCATGAAACACATCTAGGCATATGTTGTGCAATTGATGTAAGTACATTATATTGTTATAACTGCATGACTGGTACCAGTGTGTGGAATGCGATGAATGACCACAGTTGCATGTGTAGGTATTTTCACAAATCATGTATTATAATACAATTGAAATGTTAAGCAGAATACACAACTAAGCACAGACGTGCATGTGGATGCCACCAGACATACCCAAATGGAGTGAACAGACAATCAGCTAGATGACTGTTTCTGTCACATGTCACCCACCTGTCGTCACTGTCCATTAGCCAAATTATACATGCAGACCTTACTCAGTTTGTATTCTAAGGAGGGCAGCACATCTGTGGGTTCTGTACAGCTAATACCACAGAATGAATGGGTTGTGAATACAACACAGATTGCCTTTAGCGTGACTCAGAACATGGCCCTACCAGACATGGTTGGATTCATACTTCAACACAGCCTCCAGATGGAATATGTTCCCGTAGAAGGGTGCACATCAACATGCATCCCACTGACTGGGGGAGGTCAGCACCTGATGCATGCATGCATTTATAGACACATCCTGACTCTCCTCATCTGTAAGGAAGAGCAACATGTCATCATGGATCTTCTCTAAATGTACACTGGTAATATCCCAGCTGCATGTGAAAGACGTGTGATTTGTTCACACTGCATCCATGTCTGTCACATCAGTTAGATGCCCTCAAAAAGGTCAACAAAGGCATGCATGATGACAACACTATCATCCTGCAGAGCTTGACCAAGCCAAATTATTTTACTCAACTCCATACTGATGTATTACTGCAACACTGTCACAAGTGGCTATAAACACCTATATCACCACATGTGTAGACCCCTGGAGCACATACATGACATCTAAATATGTTGAAGTGTGTGGAATAACTTGTATCTAGAGTCCAGTGATTAAGTCCATACCTCAGGCCCTTTCCTGTCCATTATTTAAGCCACAGACATCAAGAATGACATACAAGTCCTGTGTCCAAACAGCTGTCCGGAGGACTGCAGATTGTGTACAGTCATTGAATCCAACTGTGATATTATTACAATACAGACAGGATCAACACATGAAACAGATTTCTGCCACAGGCATGAAGACACAAGTGATGAAAAAAAATTATGGGGGGATTTGATATGCTATAAAAGCAAATCCACAACCCAGTGATAATGTAGATTGCACCCCCTATGAGCAGACTAAGTGGTATGTGACCTGTGTACTGAGGTAGATGGCTATGTGGAACATCCACCAGCATGTGCCCACAGTGATGACTACTCTCTCATATGTAACCCAATCCCTGAGTATGTGCAGGACATCCACATCAAAGACACTCTTTTCATGTACCTCCTGACACATCTTCCAGGGATGCTTAACTCAGCTGTACTACATATGCCGCAGTGAGCTCCCACACATCTTATTTGCATACCTAAGTATTCTTTTTATTGCATAAACATTACTGTCTGATGGTGCAGAACCTGACTCAAAACATACATAGCTGATTTACAACATTGATGGCATGGGTTACATTATTGACAGTGTGGATTGTGTCATATCTATGCTATGCACACAATCTCACATATACACACAAGCGGAGGGCAAGCACAAAAGGAACTCAAAAAAAAAAAAAAGTATATAAATAATATAAAATTTTTCCTCCTCACATAGAAGAGCTTCTTCAGACAAAGGTAAAAGCCAAAGCTACTTTTTAAAAAAAAAAAAAAAATAAATTTGATGTCTTTTGATGTTCAGCTAGTTTCAGCGGAACACTGATATATTTTAATAGGTACAATAAATTACATAAATCTGCCTGTTTTCAACAGTGCCGTCTCACAGTAACAACACCAACAATCTCACATACAGGTATAACAGTGTCCCTCCTAACACCTCCAGCAGATGTTGCAGTGTCAGAATGGTGTACTTAATTCCCCTCATAGATTGCTATGAACTCATAATAGTTGTACAAGTATGTTTGTGCAGAAGCATCTATGATCACTCGCAATCACATATGTTATGGCACTGACATGGGATTACTAGTGGTATTATTTTGATATTGTCCATGACTGTGCCATGCGTGCTTCTGTTTACTGTTATCCATGAGCCTGTAATGAGCCTGTAACTATGTGTCTCACTTGGTTGACACCTCTGCTGACATTACAGTCATATTCAGGCAACTCATTTTGCACATCTTCACAATATTCACGTAACCCCTATTGTATATAACATCACTAATATATGTCCTCTCCATTGTTCATGTCAGGATGCTTATATCACAAAGACATCTTGCTATGTCATCTTGCATGACAGTCACATAATATGCATTCACTGTGCAGTCCATACAGTATCATGTAGACATGTGATTAGGGTTCCTGCTACAGCTGTCTTCATTGACATGCCCTCATCTGCTGTACTTTACAGTGTTTCACCTGTCTTCTTTCCCTGTGTTCATTCCTATAATTCATGTGTCTGTGTGTCTCCATTTAATGAATACACTTCCCTTGACTGTTTATTTTTAATGCAGTGTACGCACTGTTACGGATCATGTACACAGCTTTTGTTCAGTATGCCTGACACAGATTTCCACAATAGGGTGCACTGTATGCACTTTCATATAATGTGTTGGAACTATACACATTGCTTTATTCACAATACTGGTAATCTTTCTGGCATAACACACTGACTTAGTTTGGTCATGCCATAGGTAAACAGGTTTACATGTATGCTGCTGTCTGTGTTGCTTTACATGGTTTTTGCCAGCCAGAAAACATTGCTTGTTCACATTGAGTGCACTGCATGAATATGAAATTAGAGCTACTGCTCACCACACAAACATGTAAACTCCATGTAGGCCTTGTGCTAAGCCTACATGGTGTTTATTGAATCCCCAAGATTGATTTTGTTGGCCAAATTACATTTTGAGCAAGTACTATAAGTAAAACTAAAATCCATAATTTATTCCTAAATAGTCAAATAATTTTCCCAAACAATTGAAAATGTCATCACCAAAAAGAACTTATATTACAATATGTGAATGCTTTATTTTCCCATTGATGTAGATAGGCATCAGTATAATTGGGGTCCATTGTAGCACCCAATCTTATACATTCATTATAACACTGCATTAGAAATTAGCAGTATTTGTATAGTTGTGGATAAGGTAATCTTATCCAAACTATACACATATTGCTAATTTCCAGCGCAATAAAGTCATTTTATCTTACAACCACATCATTCTCAATATACTGAATAGTGTAGAGGGATTTACATATATTGTTAAAAATATCCAGCTCTGCCAGTGTATCTATTGCTTAAGATAGTGTTCTTGTATCTTTTTTCAAAGAATTATCAGAACTTTACACAGACACGCACACACACACACACACACACACACACACACACACACACACACACACACACGCACACACGCACACATGCATGCACACACACACACACACACACACACACACACACACACACACACACACACACACACACACACACACACGCACACAAATTGTAACTCATGCTCTATACTGATAGTGGGATGTTCAATGAACCACCCAGCACTCTTAGAAGAGGTTCTAGTTGTTTTCTACCTTTGGCATGCCAACAATAATATGTACAATAAACCTTTCAGGGCAAACTCATGCTGGTTAGTAATCTCTTAATAAATTTTCTAATATCAAAGTGCATAGTAGCATAGGCTTCTCATGCATGGTCAAAGCCTGAAATACTCTCTCTCTCTCTAGTTATTTATATATATATATATATATATATATATATATATATATATATATATATATATATATATAATACACACACACACACACACACACACACACACACACATATATATATATATATATATATATATATATATATATATATATGCACACACACACACAAATATATAAATATGTGTGTGTGTGTGTGTGTGTATATATATATATATATATATATATATATATATATATATATATACATAGTTCCAGCAATAAGATTCCAGCAGTTTCAAAATGTTGACAATGCTGTCATCAACTCAAAACTATACATGTGTTGAAAAAAAGCCTCAGCTCATGCAGAACTTCGAAGTAAAGAAAAATAAATTAAAACTTTTTTTTTTTTAGTGGGGAAGCACCCTCCCCCTTACTTAAATACACACAATGATGGAGAAGAGAGAAAACATTAAAAATGGTGAATCATACAAATTTGTGGTAGGTTAAAAGTTTATGAAACATTTTCTGTTTAATTGAATGAGTTTGGCTATTAATGTTTCAGTGAAATGGAGAGATATACCCCTGGATTCTCTACACCTTGCATGACGTGCAAGATCAGTGCAGGAGCTCAAGCAGGCAATATGTCTGCCGTGCGATCCAGGAACATCCTGCAGAGGTGTGCACTAGTGCTCCTGCACTAACCCTGCACAGACTAAGCCACTGTATGCAAATCATCCAATTTGCAGGAGAAATCTATGCAAATGAGGTGATTTTGCAATCCAGAAAAAGCTTGGAACTGGCCGTGCAGGACTAGTGCAATCTGCAGAAATGTACTCGGATAGTAACCGAGTACATTTCTGCAAAATCCAAAATGGAGAACTAAGTACATTTCTGCAAAATCCAAAACAGAGCTATGACAGCTCCAAATAAAGGCTGCATATTTATTTATTTATTTTTTATTTTATTTTACATTTGTTAACCGGGAAAGTCCGACTGGATACAGGTCCATTTTCAGCGGAGGCCCGGAGAAAAGCTCCAAATGTACAAAAACAAGTGTAAATACAGTGAAATTATTATTACAGTGAGTTATCACAAACATTTTAATGATATGTACACACAGGTACATGTTTTTCTCACTTACACACAGCAAAGGTTGGAAGCAAGAGCTAATAAAGAAATAGTTAAAGATTTCATCTGAAAAAGGAAAACACATATATTAAATGTAGTTATCATACATGGTGTAGTGTTATCTTTAAATCTTTCCAGTAGGTGGGTGATACACAGAATTTTAAACAGAGAGTCAGAGATTTATTCCTGTAATGAGGTTCTCATTTATGAATTATGTTTGAGTGGGGGTTAGTCAGGGTTTGTACAGGGACAAAGCCACTGGAGCATATCATGTAGTAAGCATGCCAATGGCCAAGTATAAGGTCATTGGCATTGCAAACTGTGAAAAAAATACAAAAATCAACTTTTATTTTTTTTAGCCGATCTCGGCTGTTTAAGCGTAGAGCAGCAGCGTGCATACAGGATTGGGGGAAATAAAATAAACCTATATTCAGCATTCTAACTAAAATCAGTATTCTGCCATGCAAGTCAATGGCAGGCAGAAGACAACATAGCCAGTGAGTAGTGGTTGCTAAGGGGGGAGGGTCAGTGTGAGACATGTAACTATGCATTAGCAGGCAATCCTATGCAAGTGCGAGGAATGATAGTGAATCCCAGTTTTCCCCAGCATGTAAGCCAGGTCCCAACAGTGTAAGAGTAGGAATAGGTTGGTGCAAGCCTAGGAGTTAGCTGACATCATGGGTGGGGGGGGGTCAGGCATACTGTAAGTGGATTGGAGCCCTGTGGCTTGGATTTGCACCTAGCTTAGCACAGCTAAGCTAAGGAGTGTGTCTAAACCTGCCTAGCACTCTTTACATTGCCTAAGCGTGTGTGCCACCGTGCCCTGGGATTTAAAGGCAGAAAAAAGATGTTAAACCAGGAAATAGCAGCAGTGTGCACATTTGTGCCCTCTGTTTGTGCGGCGCACCCCCAGGCTTAAACAGGAAGGCAATGGGAAGGGAAAACAGCAGTAGGAAGGTAATCAAGGAGAACTAGCATAGCTGGCAGGTGAAATGTATCAGAATCAGTCAATTACACATGCAGCAGACCAGCCCAGCCCAGCCCAGAACACTACTATAAACTATGCAAATACCTTCTCCTCTGGTTTTTCCCACACTCTACATGGTACACCACCAGTGTAAACAAGCGGGAAACTTTTAACACTCACAACAGTAAAATTATAGCGGCTGCAATAGCTATCATACAACAACTTGTGGAAGAGGCTGAGGGTGGTGAGGATGTGAATTCTGTCAACCAACCCACAATGAAGAGATGGAGAAGAATGTACAGACCCAGGGTAACCTACCAGGGGCTACATGAGCTGGAGATAGTGGACCACTATAGAGTGGACAGGGACCTCCTACAGCAAATTGTTAAGCTGTGCAGGCCACGCCTGACACACAGAATTAACAGAGGAGAACCCATCCCAGTGGATACCAAAGTATGCTTAGGCCTATGAATAATAGCTACAGGTACCTTCCAAAGGCCAACTGGGGACATGATGGGGCTTTCACAGGCATCAGCATCCATGGTACTCCACCAGTTCCTGGATGTCATGTCAGCACATGTCGGTGAGCACATATATTTCCCCAACACCTGTGAGGCGATGGCAGGCAATATGCAACTGTTCCACCAAATTGCAGAATACCCTGAGGTAGTGGGAGCTATAGACTACACGCACATATGCATCAAATCACCACCCGGTGAGTGGGGTAGGGTCAACATCAACCTCAAGGGCTTCCCCTCCATCAACTGCCAGGTCGTGTGCGATGCCCAGGGCATAATAATGAATGTGTGTGCTGGCTGCCCTGGAAGCTATCATGATACCCACATCTGGCATCTGATGCAACTGTACCAGAGATTTGCCAATCTGGACATCCCTGATGGTCATCTAGTGGAGGATGCTGGATACGCACTGGCTGATGACACCCATCAGAAATGAACACACACCCGAACAAGAACTCCATAATGAGGCACACGCACAGACCAGAATTATAGTAGATTGTGTGTTTGGGATGCTCAAGTCATGGTTACAGTGCCTGGATGCATCCGGTGGAGCCTTGCAGTACCCACCAGCTACATGTACCCAAATTGTGCTTGTATGTGCCATGCTACACAATATGATCCTGTGGAAACAGCTGCAGCAGGAACAGCATGAGGCAGGGCCACACAGCCCCCCCCACCATTGCCAAGGCCTGCACAGGCACAGAGTGACTCGGAGGAGGAACAACCTGAGCCTGCCCCAGTAGGCAGAAGGAGGCATGCCTAGTATGCCTTAGTCTTGGCAAAGAGGCAACGTATAGCACATACACTGACACAGGAAGGACATAGGGAATAACACCTCTCTCTGACTCTCACATACAGTAAAAGGGATACCAAACATTACACTACCTGTGCTTAACCATGTGTAGGGAGTGTACTTTGTGCATCCAACATAGGCAGCCCTGCAGCACCACCCTCAATACTGGGACAACCACAAGGTAAGTGACTCAGACATGCCAGTCAGGGGGGGTTCACATACCCAACAACAGTTACAGCCAGCAGGACAGGTGTAACCAAACACAAACAAAGGATGTGCTATGGCCTCTGAAGGAGGCCTATGGGTAAACTCTCCCCCAGGCCTACACAGACAGACTACAGCAGGTCAGGAGGTGGGATGTCAATTCTGAAGGGTAGGAAGTCAGAAACTAATATATAGGTAAATAAAAGCTAATTTTTGTAGTACAATGGTATGCCTCTAGTCAGCATGATAGGTAAGACTACAGAATGAAATGGAGTACCCGATATACCAGTACAGTCCTAGCAAATGTGTACAAGTGTCAGGTGTGCCCCCCATCCTACGTTGTAATGTAAGAACAGTCAGGTGTGCCCCCCTGAATCCTGTGTAGAAATGTAGAAATAGACAGATGTGCACCCCCCGCCCTACATAGTAATATAATAACAGTCAGGTGTGTCCACCCAATCCTGTGTAGAAATGTAAAAATAGTCAGGTGAGCTCTCCTCCATCCTATGCAGAAATGTAGTAATAGTCAATGCCAAATGCTTGATGGATACCCTGCAGAAACAACATAGTACCTGACGGTGTACAACACAAAGGTCAGCAATGCAGTACAAACTACCTGGACTCAATCCACACATTAAATACAGATGGGCATACTGGGCATAATCACACACTTTAGAGAAATGAAGGCAATGTCAGTCAACAGCATACTGAAAGTTCATACTGGGTATGCTCACACACTTAAACACATGAAGGCCATGTCTGCAAACACCAGTGGCCAGACATATCTGGCCTTCACAGTTGTTAGTGCAGACACTCGTTAGTATGCACCACTCATGCCTTGCACACACAGTGGATAGGAATACAGACATATATGTAAGGACAACACACTATAATAAGCCAAAGGTAGATGTACATAGATGTATGGAAGAGGTTGACTGTGACAAGGAGCCATCCAGGCCTGTCCCACCCAGCACACAGCCAAAGGGCCCCAACCACATGAGGTTGAGATGTCACTCATTGCAGATACTAGCCACCAGTATCTGTCAGCATTACAGACTATGTGGTGCACGTGCTAGCAGTGCAACATGACTGTACAAGGAAATAGTCATCTAGCAGCTTTATATAAGTACCTGTGAAATATGACCCTGTGTGTGCCCGCATGTGGCGTGTTAACCTCTAGATGAATGGGTTATGGCCCATGCACACACACTGCCCTCCTCATAGCCTTACTATGACAAGCCTGCTGAGATCATCCACTGTGAAATACACCTTTGGGAAAGTTGTAGCCCGGTAATCTTCATGGTGTGTCCCATAACTGCGTACTGCTGTAGTGTGATAGACTAGTTAGTTAGGAGTTCAAATCCCAGACATGGCAACTGTGTTTGTCTGTTTGTCTGTGTAGAGAGTAATGCTTTTTAGGGTAGTCACACTCCCTACAATTGAAATGCTCTACTTTTGTGAGGCTGCTGATGTCATCCACCTATAAATACATCTCTGGGAAGGTTGTAGCCCAGTAATCTCCATAGCACGTGCCATAACTGCGTACTGCTGTAGTGTGCTAAAAAGGTTAGATAGGAGTTCAAATCCCAGCCTGGGCAACTGTCTGTATGTCTGTCTGTGTAGAGAGCAATGCCTTTTAGGGTAGTCATACTCCATACAATTGAAATGCTCTACTTTGGTAAGGCTGCTGATGTCATCCACCTGGAAATACATCTCTGGGAAGATTGTAGCCCAGTAATCTCCTTTTGGAAAGGATAAAGGACACCACTGACAAAAAGCTGAGAGAAGAGCAGGCAGGCTTCCGCAAAAATAGATCGTGTACTGATCAAATTGCAACGCTCAGAATAATTGTGGAACAGTCAGTTGAATGGAACTCACCATTGTATATCAACTTTGTTGACTTTGAAAAGGCGTTTGATAGCGTGGACAGAGAGACACTGTGGAGCCTTCTGAAGCACTATGGTATACCAACGAAAATAGTAAATTTGATAAAGAACTCATACAATGGTCTATCATGCAGGGTTATACATGGAGGGCAGCTCTCTGAAAGCTTTCAAGTAAAACTGGGGTCAGGCAAGGATGCTTACTGTCACCATTCCTCTTCCTGTTAGTTATCGATTGGATTATGAAGAAATCTACTGCAGGACAGAAAAATGGGATCCAATGGACCCTATGGAGTCAGCTGGAAGATCTGGACTATGCTGATGACCTCGCCCTCATCTCTCACAGCCAGCAGCAAATGCAAAACAAGACAAATTTGGTGGCAGTTACAGCACTAGAGGTGGATCTTAACATTAACAATCTGAAGACAAAGATCCTTAAATTAAACTCCACAAATACTAACCCTATCACTCTGCAAGGGAAACCACTGGAGGAAGTGCAGTCCTTTACCTACCTTGGCAGCATAATTGACAAGCAGGGCAGATCAGAAGCTGATGTCAGGGCAAGGATAGGAAAAGCAAGAGCAGCCTTCATACAGTTAAATAGGGTATGGAAAACAAGAGAACTATCCTTGATCAACAAGATAAGGCTGTTTAACTCAAACGTGAAGTCAGTACTGCTGTATGGGGCAGAGACCTGGGGGTTAAACAAGACCACCACTAAAAAACTTCAGACATTTACAAATAGCTGTCTCAGGAAGATTCTACGGATTTGATGGCCAGACACTATTCGCAATGCCACCCTTTTGGAAAAGACCAACCAACTTTCGATTGGGGAAGAAGTTAAGAGGAGGAGGTGGAGATGGATTGGGCATACTCTTCGCAAACCAGCAAACAACATTACAAGACAGGCGTTGCGCTGGAATCCTCAGGGGAAGAGAGGAAGTGGCCGCCCACGAAACACCTGGAGGTGAGACTTTGAGGCAGATGCTAAGCTTAGAGGCTACACATGGAACCAAATAGAACAGCTGGCCCAGGACAAGATTCGGTGGAGAGCTGTAGTTGGTGGCCCATACCCTGTCAAGGGTGACGGGCATAAGTAAGTAAGTAAGTAATCTCCATAGTGCATGCCATAAGTGTGTATTGCTGTAGTATGATAAAACAGTAAGGTAGAAGTTCTAATTGCAGCTTTGGCACCTGTGAGTATGTGTCTGTCTGTGCAGAGAGCACTGCTTTTTAGGGTCTTCACACTCCATATAATTGAAATGCTCTACTTTGGTAAGACTGCTGATGTCATCCACCTAGAAATACACCTCTGGAAGGTTATAGCCCAGTAACCTTTGTAGTGCATCCTATAACTGTGCACTGCTGTAATATGATAAAATAGTTAGGTAGGAGTTCTAATCCCAGACTTGGCAAGTATATTTGTGTGTGTGTCTGTCTGTATGGAGAGCAATGCTTTTTTAAGGTAGTCACACTCCATACAATTCAAATGCCCTACTTTGGCAATTCTGCTGATGTCATCCAATGTGAAATACACCTTTGGGGAAGGAGTTATCATGTAATCCCCGTGGTGCATCCTATAACAGCTCCCTGCTGTAGTGTTATATAGACCTCTGTTAGGGGTTCTATACCCACACATGTTGGTTGTGGATGTTTTGTGTGTGTGTGTCACTGTCTGTAGGGAGCAATGCATTTTAGCCTAGCCACACTCACTACAATTTGAATGCTCTACTTTGGCAATCCTACTGATGTCATCCAATGTGAAAAACAACTTTGGGGAAGGAGTTCTCCAGTAATCCCCATGGTGCATCCTATAACAGCTCCATGCTGTAGTGTGATATAGACCTCTGTTAGGGGTTTTATACCCACACATGTCAGTTGTGGATGTTTTGTGTGTGTATGTGTGTGTGTGTGGGTGTGGGTGTCACTGTCTGTGTATGGAGCAATGCATTTTAGCCTAGCCACACTCACTACAATTCAAGTGCCATACTTTGGCAATCCTGCTGATATCATCCAATGTGAAATACACCTCTGGGGATGGAGTACTCCAGTAATCTCTGTGGTGCATAATATAACTCTGTAGTGCTGCAGTGTAATAAACTAGTTAGGTAGGGGTTCTAATACCAGACATGAGAGGTGTGTGTGTGTGTGTGTGTGTGTGTGTGTGTGTGTGTGTGTGTGTGTGTGTGTGTGTTTGCTTGTAAATCATATCCTGTGTGGAGGTGGGTGTGAGTGTGTGAGATCTGGGCCCAATGTGGAGCGTATTTTGCAAATTTCTTATATGGTGGCCCTAGTATATATCACAATGTCCACCGTACAGGGATAACAGATGTGAAACAGCCGAGAGACTGGATTTCAAATCCATACCCATACATGTAACATCAAAGCCAGGCAATCACAATTAGCAACCATAGTGTTACCCAGAGCACACTCTCAACCTATGTCTCATACACACACTCACACTTGCCTAGGCAGCAGCCAATATGTGGGTAGCACATTGCATATTAGCCACTGATAGTAACTATGGAGTGATTGCAGTGGGCTACAGAGGGCAGGGCACCCTGTCCATCTCTCCAATAGGCACGTTCATGCAGACAGTGCACCTTCCCCATATTCTCCACTGGACACCTGCAACACCTGTGGGGACATCAAATGTGACCCACAAAGGACATATCACACCTGAAAACATGCCCTGTATGGACAGATGCCACTGAAACCAGGGAATGCCGTTAGCATGCTATCAATGTAGGTGCAGGGCAAACCTGCTGTCCATTACCAGTTTCCGCCACAGGTGGCCAAGACTGGCACATCTGCTGATAATCCGTGTACACAACATGGGCCAGACACTCCAGGTACAGCTCCACATGTCACTGTACATGCATGTGGGAGGTGTGCACATTCCAGACACCATCCATGTCATGGACTATGGAACACATACATGGCAAACAATGCACAGCATTGGCCACACACAATAGTCACCCAGGTGACTAGATGGTGGATACAATACCTACCTGTGTGGGCAAATGCAGAAACTCCAGCCCTGAGCCACAATGCAGACCATTGTCATGTGGCCTGCTGCCAAGGCATACCCATCTCCTAGCCTTGTATAGCCATCTGGCACAGTTAACCATCAGACACACGTGCAGAAATGCACCCATGCATGTCAGTACTGGCACCCTGTGTGTTTGTGTTGTATGATGTGTATGATCATATTCACACACACTACAACCCCCAATAACATACTGAAGAATTCTGTCTGATGTCAGACACCTCCCCATACCCTTTGCCCATTTAACCTTCGTATTATGCATTTGGTGAATGTGATACCTGCACAGTAATGTGTTGTGGCAATCTCACTAGTGATGGGTTGTAGTCCTGGCCCTGCCAAGTGTGTCAATGTGTTTGCGTCTTTTTGAAAATGTGGCTGTGTTGACACTGGCACCTGTTCATGTGGACAGGCACGTGTACTACACCTACCGTATTGCTACCATATGCCTGTTGCAGATGCCACTCACCATCACATATATGTTCTGAGGGCTCCACAACAGGTAACCTATGTGGTGCATCCAGTAACTGCATAGAACTGTGATAGCACTACATAGTCATCAGGGGGTTGATACCCTGTGATGGTAGGTGTGTGACACAAACGTACTTAAGTTTTACTCTTCCACCCCTCCCTGACTTGTCTTTGCCTGTCTGCCTCTCTCACTCCCTCACTGGTGTATGTGGAGACCTACACCTGCTTTGCTTAGGCAGCAGCATGTGCATTTTAAGTGATGCTCATGATCAGCAGATGGTCTCTGCATGAATTGCAGCCCTCACCTAGCTGATTGCATGTGGAACAGCTTTGGTAACATTCCCATAGCCAATTGCATGGAAACACATTGGTGTTGGGCCTTTTCATTCACTGTGAGCAGGAACTCGATCTGTTTTTTTGCAAACAGTATCTCAGATGGATTGGGGATTTGCCTTTGACAACATACACAGTGAAATCAGGCCAACACACAGGAGGGGGATGTGCCTGACCTGACTACAGACAGTAAGTGTTGCTATACTGCATTCAGAGTAATGTTGGTTTAACAGGGTGTGTGTGGATATGGCTGTCCTACATGTTTTAATACCTGCCATGTCAGTTCTATGTTTATGAGGACTCCCCATCTGTAGGGTCATCTACAGACTGGGCAGTGTGTGGTGCCTTTGGTGTCATGTGTTACCCATAGAGCATCTATCTGTGAACTGCAGAAGGTAGTGTGAGGATTGCAGTCTGTAGTTGGTGAAAGCCGTGAGAGTTACTGACTTTATATCCCTCATAGGAAATATGTTGCGACAAACCCTGTTACAACAGTAAATGTATGAGGTTATCACAGCAACATGTCAATATTGGCCCTGTGTATGTGCTTCCAGCCACAACTCTGTCAACCTTTGTACATATCCCATGCATTAAGAGGTGCATATGTGCTGTACACCATAATTAGTGTCATCATATCTGATAACAAGTCAGTGAGATATCAGACTGCTACACATGTTATGTACAGTAGGGGTTATATCTGATGACATAACCTGGACATTCTGTGCTTGTTTGTACAGTACTGAGGTCTGTGTACTTATGATGAACATCGACAGTGTGTGTATTGTTAATATTTACTTTGGCCTGTGTACAGACTGTGGTAGATGTCATCGTTCTAGGTCCCATCCATAGTTTCATAGTTTGGTACTAGGCTATCTGCCCTGGGGCATCTATAAGCCTAGCCATAGTGATGTGGCTTTCACCACCCCATGTAATGGTACAAAAGTGTACAGAATAGATTTAGAATACTGTGCCTCTGTCTAGTAGTGACACAGTGAAGACCCCCTTACATAATAGAATTAGTTTACTGTGCCTCTGTCTAGTAGTGACACAGAGATGACCCCTGGGGTAAACCTACAATCTCCCATTGACTCGTCAAGATTTCTCTTGAAGAGAGTCAGTGAGGGGCTCTGCCTAACATGAACTGGGATTCTGTTCCAGAGTATGGGAAGCCTCTGAGTTATGAATCTGTCCCTCCAGCATGTCCTATTCATATTTGTGCTGAGGTTCAAATCTTTAGCTCTCGTGGTTTTGATGGATTTGGATTTATTGAGGTGGAGCATGTCCATCAATTCCTGATTGGACATGGCCTTGTACGTCAGGCACAGATCACCTCTGAGTAGGCGGTATGCTACTGAATAGAGTTGGAGTTTCTTTAGTCTGGCAGCATATGACATATGTTGGAGACCCTTGATCCTCTTGGTGAGGTACTTTTGGGGTCTCTCTAGCTGTTGCAAGTGCCGGGTGAGGTACATACCAAATGGGGCATTGTACTCAATCATGGGCCTGATAAGGAAGGAGTACAGGGGCACAAAGACCTCCTTTGATCTGGATGTGAATCCCTTCATGATAAGGTGGGCAAGGTAGAAAGTCTTTCTAACCACTTTAGCAACGTGGGTGTCAAATGAGAGGTCACTATCGACTTGGGTCCCCAGGTCTCTGATTACTTTTTCTGTACTCAGTGGGTTACTTCCTATGTGATAATTTGTGGGCACTTTGTTTTTCCCAAAGGGGTTGACTATACATTTTTTGGCATTTAGTTTAAGGCCATGACTCCGGCACCAGTTGTCCGTTTCAGTGAGGCCTTTCTGTAGGATGTATGTGTCAGCTGGTGTATCGACTATGGTGCCTAGTTTGCAGTCATCTGCGAACTTTTGTCAGCCACAACCCTCCCATGTTTGCTTTCACATCTGAGAAATAAATGCCAAACAAGAGGGGTCCTACCTGATCTTACATGATGCTCCACTGTATGTTACAGTATTGGCTTACATGTTTGTAGGGCCATACACACACATGTCCCATACCACAGACAGGAACATACCACACTGTGTAGTGGCCCAGTATATGTAGGGTTAGTGTGTGAGTGGCACATATGAGGATGGTGTTGAACAGATAGTCCATATATGTAATATTATGCTAGCTTACCACATGTGGCTGTGGCTGTTTTCACATTGGTTGTGGTTATGTACTTTCACACAGGTGTATCTTACCCTGTGCTTTGACATGCCTGTAGAGCTGCTATATATGCAGGCACATGTGCATTCTCCCATAGGAGATGTAGACCAGTGTTGAGCCAGTCTGCCTGTAGCCTGCACAGTGCATTGTTACATGCCTAGCAGCATACTGTACTTATCCAGTGAGATATCATGTTCAGATACTTTCCAGATGTACTGCAGCCGGGCCTCCCTTAACAGTCATGTATGTCAGACAGAGCAGTGAGATGCTGTACAGATGTATGTCAATATCTAGTGGATAGTATGTGGCCATGGCACCTCTGTAACAGCAGTTATTATGTGTCAGGACAGACAGGGATGTGTGAATGCATAACCTATGGGGGTGAATATATACCAGTCGTTATGTGTTATACCCATCTACATGGCTGTTAACATCCATATTGTCAGGCTTGATTCACATGTTCTGCACTAAGGGGTTCTGTGTATACCTCTGGACTGTCCAGAGTGTGTCAGAATTTCCACATATATTGGCCAATATCTCTGCTGTAGTCCACAGGAACATTATGTGCTTGCAGCGGTACTGTACTATAATGTCCTTAGGATGTCTGTCAGTAGCCAATGGCGCACATGTGAAAAGCAGATGTGACCTCCCACACACACCATGTCTGTGATGACAATCCCTATTACAGTAGCAATAGTCTACTAATATACCTGCTATACATACCTGACATCCCCTTGTTCTACGAAGTTGGGACTATAGGGACTGAGGTAGGGCTACACTCCATGTTCAGGACATATGGTAAAAATATATGTGCATATGATTATCCAGATATCTATATAGATAATTACACATGTACATATCGACATATATAGATGGGTATGTATATGTACATAGATATGCCTATACACTCCCAGATATATACATATACAGAACATTATATGTCTACACATATACAGATAGTGATACATATGCACATATATGTATACCACACTGCTATTCCTACCAGCAGTCCACTGCTGTTGTATCCCCTACACATACAGTGGGGCTGGAGCAATATATGTGTGAGCCTCACGTACACAATACATGTGTGCCCATATGCAATCCAGAGGCCAGTGTATGTAACAGTGGCATATGGCCCTGTATTAGTGATTCTAGGAGGTGATTGCACCATACATAACCTAGGCTGTTACAAAATGTGGGGGTATCAGGGGTGACCTGCCTTAAGGTATCTGTATGTACAGTACCATACATTTCACCTATCTTGACATTACTTACATAAAGTGGGTTACTGCAGACCTACTGCCTCCTGCCATACAGACTGTTCTGTTTGTCAGTGTGTCTGTGATGGTATCAGTTATGCCTTGTTATGTAACAGTTACATCCCATTTGGTCAACTGAAGTCTTTACCACCTAGTGATTATGTACAGAGTTTAGATAGAGGTTGCTGACTTATACACCTCCATTACTTACTGTTTACTGTGTAGTATCCTGTGGCCCAGTCTGTCTTTACTATGGTACGATATGAAGGGCTTGGCCTGGACAGCAACAGTTGTGGACCTTTCCAGACTACTGTATTAGTATAACTGTTGCACAGTTGCATTACTCTGTTTATATGGATGTCTGTGTTTGAACAGCTATATGACATGGCATATATATCTGTAATAGTACACAAATAAAGGTTTTCCATTTCTGCAAACCTGTGTGTGGTGTTTTATCCTATGACCTCTCTGTGGGTATATGTTGCAGGCAACGAATGTCATTTGTATGGGTGGCACATCCAGTGTGCAGTTGTTAGGGTGTTAACTGTAGGCATAGTGGCTGTTCCATATTGTGTGCACCTACTACATAAGTATCTTACTGCACATATCTATGCCTGTGTATGTGTAGTCACACACACACACATATATATATATATATATATATATATATATATATATATATATATATATATATATATATATATATGCATATATATGTATATCTGTATCTGCATATATGTGTCTGTGTATATGTATCCTGGGGATGTTGATAGCTTCCACATTTTACATTTCTTATGGGAGCCAGCCTGTACTGCATGATATGTTACCAATGCCAGCCTGACATCATACAGGTGGGATGTAGTACTGTTAACATCTTGTGGCCATGTCATGTCAGGATCTGGTTATGGGATATGCAACACTTGGTAGTGTATTGCAGGGTGGACGTGTTTGGCTGTGGGTGGGTGGGTATACCAATTTGTACAAGACGTATATTGTTTGGGGCCTTTCAACCCCATTAACGGCGCATGTGGACATATATGATTTAGTTAATCTCCCATTAATATCTAAACATGTATGTCCATATATACCTATATGGATATATATATATATATATATATATATATATATATATCTGCTTACAAATATATAACTATGTCCGTATATACCTGCATAAATATATATCTGCTTGCATATATGTAACTTGCTGTGTATATGTAGACATATAGGTGTAGACATATATATATGTGTTGATGTAGACATTTGCTTGTATATATGTTCATATATAATTAGATGGATTTACTATACAATCTTGAAATACTGAAATGTCGAATTTCAGTATTTCGAGACTGAATAGTAGAAAACCCACATACCCGAAAACCCAAAGCCGCGAACAACACAATCAAGACCATTCACACACACACACAAACCAGCACAAAAGCGCACACATACACCTACCTAACTACACTAAAACAAACATAAAAAAACACACAAATACACCTAACCTGTGCCCCCACACACCCCATACTTATTTATTCTAACTCCGAGGTCACACTAAACACACAAACACACAAAAAACGCCACCACACTCACTCACACACACTAAAATTCCTACCCAATGCCATCACACACACGCCATTTACTTGAAACCCCAGATAAATCCACAAACCGCGCCACACATCATGAACGCAACACCACGATAGTGGATTCGAGATTTGCGGATTCGACACTTCCGCATTTGGCATAGTACAGTTTCCCGTAACTGCACTTTCCATTATTCAGTCCCAATGTACTGAAATATGACATTTCAGTACGCCAAGATAGTCTAGTGAATCCATATTTATATATATGTGTATATATATATATATATATATATATATATATATATATATATATATATATATATAGCTATGTTGTATCTGTTTAGATATTAATATATTTACACACACATACATCTAAATGTTGGAATACATTCTCTGTACTGTTTAATGACTGGGCTGGATGATATGTTTTTGAAAACAGCAGGGTTAGGTATATTTGGCATGGCTAAGTGGTAAATCACTTTGTCTAGGGTGTGCAGGGTCCTGGGTTTGAGTCTTTCCGAGGCTGTTTATTTTGTTGCTAGGCAGAACATGGGCCATTGGATGCAGAGTGATTAAGGCACTTTAAAGCAGTTGTAACCAGGTTTGCACGTGTTTGCGTGGAGTTAAGCACTGCTAATTTCCGGTTACAGTTTCTTATACTCAGTTAGCTTCTAAATTGCTTAACCAGTGTAGGCATTGATCACCCCCATGCAAACAGGCTTAGACCCGCTTACTGCTGCTTAAACATCCTGTTTATCCCGTGCTAATTTCTTTAAAAGAAAAGAAAAAAGGGTTGATAGGAAAGCGGTGAAAAAGGGGCACAAAGAGGGAAAGACAGTAGGGAAAATAGCTAGAGATGTGCAGGATGGGTGTAGGGAAGGTCCATAGCTGCCAATTTCTTCTACAGCAACAGGTGTGCATATACACTGAATTTGGAGATAGATTTGGACACTCAAACCCCTGGGAGAGGGGAGAGGACAACAATAATAAGTTGTGATGCCAATTAGACTGGATTACATGTTTCCAGTGGACACATGTGCAAAATGGGCAGCTATGTATGGGGCGATATTTTTTTGTGGGAACAGATTGCCCTTTTTTCTTTTTTTCAGGTGAGAGTGGAATGTTGGGGAAGGGTAGTAGGTATATTTGGGGAGATAGGTTGGGTAGGTTAATAACAAGACAAACAAGATGCATACAGGGGTGGTATATGACACCTGTGGAGGGTATACACCTTGTTGGAGAGGATTGTTGGGATATCGGAAGCTCACAAGCCTCCTAATGGTAACAGTGGGACTGAGGTCCCCACCTTTGGGCAGTCACCACTGCACCTTCACAGCCCCAAAGGTGGCTGTGCTGGGGGCTGAGTCACAGAGCAAGGCTGACTATCTAATCATGACAAGCGGCCCTAGAGCTGGAGTAGAAGATCACCAAACTGCTCATTGATCGCTCTATGCACCATGAACCTGACCTGACGATGAGTGACAGGTGCCTGTCTGTGCCCACTCCGAGGGGGGTAAGCCCCATCCCCTGAGGTGGTTCCACCCGAAGGTGGTGCAGGACCAACAGACAGGGAGGTCTGGGGTTGGGCCCCATACATGCTGGTGCTGGTGCCTGGTGCCACGGCCAGCTGAGGTTGGACAGGTGGGTCCGCTAGGACCAGCCTTCCCAAGTGTGCTATAGTGTTTAGATTTCATCATCATATATGGGTTAGTAATAGTCACCACATTCCAGGGTTAGGTATAACAGCATGCATAGATATTCCCATTAACCCAGACACCAGGTACAGAACAGTTGCATAGCAAACAGAACACATGCATATATAGGACCACAGTGGTTATAAGAACAGCATGCAGGTACGTTGATGGCACCATGCCTCCAATGTTGGAATAATTCAATATAGCACATGCATGGGAACCATTAATATATTTATCAAACAACTGGACATTATCAGAGGCAATACATACAAGTTGGGGTGGGTATGTTGATTATTGATGGAGATATGGTGGGGGGTGTCAATTAACAACTAGTATATTCCTGTAGTCCACATTACTTTCCTAGTTGCTGCAGTTAGCTGTACCTTAAAGTCTTACTACACTACCCTATAGCCTTAGTTTAGACAGTGATATGGCTGTCGTCATCATTACACATGAACTGGTTTTACCTGCAGTATACACCTCTTACCTGGTATACCTGTGGAGGGAATGTTTGTTAACACTAACTGTTTCTACACATGCTCCCAGATTCCAGGTTGCTGTTTTGCATATATCTATCCAACTCTTTCTGCACAGACTCTGGCCATGTGTGGACCACATGTTGGTGTGCCTGGACATAGCTAGAATATTGACTTTTTCCACCTTTAGTGACTTGACACACACATATACATGCTTTGCTACACAGTTATATTATGTAGCACAGTGTGGGTGACAGTGACCAGTGATACTTTGTTATTCAGAAAACCTGCAACACTCACAGTTCCCTACAATACCAAAGTGAACAGTACCACTACAGGTTATAATGGCCTGTATTTCTCAGCACGGTTTTCGTATCCAACATATCTATTTGTTAGCACTACCTGACTGTTGCCACACAAAGTTCCAGATTACACATTAGTATTATGCACATACATCTCACTCTGTTACTGTACACACTCTGGTCACAGCTTGATGGCATGGGAGTGTAGATAGGACATGATTGCAATATTACTCTCCCAACAGTTTTGGGGGTTGCTACAGAGACAGGTGTGTTCTCATGATATTTGACGATCACTTGTATTCCCTGTTTGCTAGCTACACATCTGGGATCATCCCACAGACTTACCAGGGGGGAAAGGGGGACAGGCAGCAGATATGGGCACATATACTGGACATTCTGCCCTCATCTGTACAGTTGTGAGGTATGCATCTGTATGCAGCCTAATTCCACTCCCAGGATTCAGACCATGGCTGTGTCTGCTACAGCTTAAACACTGTCCATCACAGTTGTGTATGCTATATAGGTATTGCTGTATATCTGCTATCTGTTTTCTGTCTTATTAATCTCCTGTGCTTTTGCATTCTGACCTTGTATTACAACACTCATATACAGTTTCCTAGACAGTTATATGTTGTTGGACAGTGTGGGCGACAGTGATGTGTAATACTTCATTATTCAGAGCAACTACATATCATTCTTGTATTTCTGGGCACAGTGTTGGTATCTGACAGTCCTGTGGGAGGAATGTTTATTAGCACTACCTGAATGTTCCCGCACACAGTACCAGAGTCCACATTACTATTATGCACATACATCACACTATGTTACTGTAGACACTCTGACCACAGCTTGACAAATTGAGGTGTAAATGGGACATACGTGACTTCTTAGTCACCTAAGGTATTGGGGAGTTGCTAGTGTGCCAGCTTTGTTCTCATAGCTGTGTGTCAATCAGTTGTATTTCCTGTTAGCTGCCTATATGTCTGGGATCATCCCACTGATTTCCCAGGGGGACAGGTTGATAGGCAATAGATATGGGCCACTTTACTAGACATTCTGGACATATCTGTACAGTTGTGGGGTATGATTCTGTATGCAGACTACTACCATTGGCAGGATTCAAACCGTGGCTGTCTGTGCTAAAAAAATAGAGTTCACATCTCAGTTGCATGTACTATTCAGTGTTTGTTGTCTGCATTTTCCCTGTTTACTGTCTATGAGTCTCTCAGTTGTACTAAATGGCCTCTGGGGATTACACCTGTCAAATACAGGCATTCCTACACATTCAATTTATGGTGCATATTGTGGGTAACTGTGCTTAATACTACAGTACTATTACATGATTGCATATCTACATTACTGTATGATACCAGGATATACACATGCAGTCCAGCAGTTAGACCTGTTTTGTCAGGTTATTACACTTTTATTGACCTACAGACAATATGAGACTCTTACTGCCATATTCTCTAGTGTATGCAGTACTTGCCTTGAACAATACAGGTTTTATACTTGCAATTAATTTACTACTACTTTTATTTTTATTTCCTATGACAGTAAATGCATGAGAATTAATGATCTGCCTAGCGTCGCTACCTTGCCAGGTGGCTGATGTGGGCCTCATTGTTCACGGCCCGCTCCATTGCAGCTATGGGGGTCATAAGAGGAATACTTAGCCATACCTATCCATGATATACCTGACCTGGTGATTATTACACACATACTGGAGTGATACTTACACATGTTTGGAACATCCCCTGATGCTCTAGCCTTTTGGAGCCACTCCTCCAAGAGGTTCCCCTTCTGCTGCTTCAGGTCGGCATAGTGGTGCCTGACCTGCTCACCAGTTTGGGGTATGCCAGTGGTACTGGTGAGGTCGGGGGCGAGACAGTCCCAGGCCTCCACCTTATATTGGGAGCTCTAGTACTGGCCCTGCAGCAGTCTCTGAGCATGGTCTTTAACTAGGAGTCCTGCCATGACCTTGGACTCCTGGATGCACCAGCACTGCATCCGGAAGTGCACTCCTTCTCCCCTTACTGCCATAGTGCTTGCAAGGGGAAGCTACAACCAGTTATGAGATGTATTCCTGCCTCTTGGGTTTAAGTAGGGCCGATTTCCCGCATTTTTCCATCATTGGCCGGTTTTGAAAAGGCTAAGCTATGGGCAAACCTGCTTACCTAAGGTTGGCATTGTTTAAAGGGGTATATCACTGGGCACAATGAGTTACCTGGTCTACGTATTGCTCAAACCTCCTAAGCTGGCCTGTGCAATGCTTAGCATTGCTTACATTAGACTTTAATTATAATGCCTTTTTGGCATTGTGTTATTATTCATTACCCCTTATATGTATGCCTGGTATCCATGATTAATGTGTACATACACTCTGTGTGGTCCTTTTGTTTTATTGGGGACTTCAACACTCTATTACAATTACACCTCACTTCTGGGCTTACCGCTGTACTCCAGTTCACATATTTATGTTATGTAGTGGGTTATGGTACATATGACTGTATACTGATTCCGTTCACAGGTTCAGTTTGGTTATACTATGGTGAGGACTTGTTTGCTACTACCTCCTTCTTCTGTACTTGTGTGATGGCTTCGTGGATAACTACTGGGACTATGATTTATAGGGCCCTGGGTTTGAGACCTCCATGGCTGTTTATTTTGTTGATGGGCAGAACAATTTTATTTTATTTTATTTATTTTACATTTGCTAACCAGGCTGGTCCAACTGGATATATGTCCATTTTCAGTGGGGGCCCGGGGAGAAAAGCTCCTCACTTCAGAATAGTATATACAAGACATAGTTACATTGTAAATTTTTGTCTATTATGAGGCCCATTGGATACAGAGTGATTAAGGCACTTTTGAGCAGCTGTAAGCGGGTTTGCGTGATGGTAACCACTGCTAACCTGCCGTTACATCTGCTTACCACAATGTTAGCTTTAGAATTGCTTAGCCAGTGTGGGCATTGCTTACCGCCGTGCAAACAGGCTGAAGCCTGTTTACTAGTGCTTAAATATGCTTACTACTGCTTATTTGTGCTTATACCTGCTTACTTGTTCCTTATTCATTATGAAACTGTCACCTCACATGTGCATTTACTGTAGTACTGCATTTCATAACAATATGTTATTTAGTGAGCTATGCAACATAAATATTACTCATAACATGCTTTGCCATGGAAAATGGAATCTGCTGCAGTGGGACTCGAACCGAGACTGCCTGCTCATAAGACAAATACTCTGTCCACTACACTATTGCTATGCTGCTTTATTTGCATATATCTTCCTTGTTATCCTCTTCAGCCATTTAAGCTGCATTAACCATAACTAAGCGATTGGTACTAACCACGGTTAGCTTTAATCAGATTTTCAAAAAAATACAAGGGTTTCTTCATTTTATTTATATATGCTGTTGCTACTGTACACAAGGGGGACTGTTGGTGGGGATATGTGGTCACCTGTGAGCGGTCTCACTCACTGCATGCTCCTTTCTGCTGTTCTACATTGCAGGGGCATGTTTATTCTGAGAGCTCTGCTCTCAGACACACCCCCTGCACTGTTACATGCTCCGTGTAAGCCTAGGAGCTTGGGCAGCGAGCCTCATTAATATGCATGGCACGCTGCCATCCTGCTCTTACACGGTCGCTTCCATGCAGGACTAAGCTAGTCCTGCATTGAAGATTAGTAAATCCGGGGGATAACATTAGCATGATTAAAACGTAAGCAGTTAACAGATGTGGAAATCTTGCAGTAATGAACAAACACCAACAAATATATCCAATTTTAACTATTTTAGAAGGTAAAGATATATGTCTAATGCAGTATCAAAATCTACTGTCATTATGTAAACAGTATATTGATAGAAAATCACTGATCAGTCCAGAAACAAAATACCACTAAAAATAACTCAAAGTGTGGGCTTCACCTCCCACCCCCCTCAACTAAATATATCAACTCTGAGATCACACTAAAGTGGGGAAAGGGGCAAATTTATGCTGATGACCAGGCAATTTTTTTCCCAAGGAAAAAAGATCACTGATTCAGCCATTCGTTTAATTCACGGTTTCCTCTTTTATTGTCGATGAAGAGGCATTCACTGCAATGCCTCTTTGATAACATGACATAGACCCATATATATATATATATATATATATATATATATATATATATATATATATATATATATATATATATATATATATATATATATGTATATATATATATATATATATATATATATAAATATATATATATATATATATATATATATATATATATATATACACACACACACACACAGATGGGTCTACTTCAAATCATCAGCTTACCACATCATTGAACTCACTTCATTGAGACATCACCGAAACTGCAGAACATTGAAAACTAACTCCAGGAAAATAACTACTTGTTCACCATGGTGAACTTTGCCCATTCCCCACTGTAGTACAATCTTCCCCACATTGGTAAGTTTGATTTGCTTTAAGTTTGTATTTTGTTTTTTGTTTTTTATTGGTTTAGTGGTTGTTTCCCGGGGTTAGTTTTCAATGTTGCAGGTGTTTGATGGTCTGCAGTTTTGGCGATGTTGTCTTGATGATATGGGATTCAATGATGTGGTAAGTTGATGATTTGAAGTACATATATATATATATATATATATATATATATATATATATATATATATATTATTTTTTTTTATATTGTGTGTGTGCATGTGTGTGTGTGAACTTCCACATATCTTAACACTTAAATATTGTCAGCCTAAATAGTAAAGCAGGAAATATCTAACCTCCTAAATATTAACAGCTAAACAAATATACAAATACTAAATATTGACAATAGCTAACTACATTAGAAACCAATATTGCAACCCCACATCCCCTGCTAATTATATATACCAACTCTCAGTTCACACAACTGTGAGGAAAGGGCATATACTCCTCCTTGGTACAACTTAAATTTTTTCAATATTTAGTGTTTAGATTTTTTTAGCTGTAGTTATCAAGGAGTTTAGATATTTAGGCCACCATGTTTAAAGTCTTTAGATATTTAGAACTACAGTTATACAAAAATATAGATAGATAGATAGATAGATAGATAGATAGATAGATAGATAGATAGATAGATAGACAGACATACCCACACCCACATACAAAAACAAAACATTTTCTCTGACGCAGCAAAGATCTTTAAGGAATTACACTGAGAGAAACTAGAGATAAAAGTTTTTTGTGTGTTATTCTCATTTGAGAGGGAAAAGAGAGAAAAATCCCTCAACTGTTATGATGTCAATGCAGACTTATCCTTGTTGTCCATGAATTTCAGAGTTTCTTCTTAAAATTAGACTGGGTTTAAAGTACACATTCATACATTGTTATGCGGCCTAGTCCGCAAAGATATTTTGGTGTAAATATTAAAGGATGAATCTTTTCTGACAATCTGCTATGAATTTTACTGTCTAGATCTAGATCTATGGTGATGTTATCACTTAGAGGTAAGATGTATGAGTACGAGTGGCTAATAGTGTTCACATCAAACAGGGGAGCAATTAGCGGAGGTTTTGTGTTACTGAGGCCATTGGTACATTTGATGCATATGTAAATAAGATTCTGATAGCAAGAATAGTTCATAATATTTAACATCTGACAACATTGTCTTGGCCAGATTCATAAAATTTACCACAAAGTGTACCTTTATGAGTGAATAGGCAGCACAAGCATTGTAGTAGGGCTGTTTATGAAGTCAGAAAGTATATACAAAATGTACACATGGTGTACACTTTCTGGTAATCTTATGACTACAGACTTTAGTTTATTTTTTGACATCTGAGATTTGAAATTTCTTTTAATATTGTGAGAAGTCACTAAAGGAAAGGATACAGGCTTATTTATAAGGTGACAGAGTACAATTTCTATTCAGTATAACAAAGGATGATTAATAAGCTAAAGCCATCTCCCTACTTGAACATGTAAATGTGTTTTGCTATGAAAATGAATTAGAGAAGGAATGACAGAAATATGTTGGATGTTATTATTATTATTTTCTATGGTCTTGTAGTATGTACCTGCTCTTTACCAAAGTGAAATGCCACTATAGTTAAAAACATCTCAAAATGTCTATCCAAACAAATAAATGCATTCAAAGTGATAAGTCAATATAAAACAATCAGAAAAGAGCTTTCAGTGTGTTTGAACATTATAGTGTGAGCTCAAACTATTAATAAATCCTTGAAAACTTAGCTCTTTGTCTATTAGTAAGAAATGAGAATGTATTTAGTTAGTTAGTTAGTTAGTTAGTTAGTTAGTTAGTTAGTTAGTTAATTATTACTAATCTGTTAAGTGTCTATATTAGATAACCGAAAGAGCAAGTCAGCGAATGCTCACAGGGAATCCACACCCCCCGCTAAATATATACTCCAACTCCGAGGTCACACTACAGTGAGGAAAGGGCAAATATCCCTCTTCTCACTGTACCCTGACCCCACAAACTCCCTTTTGATTCCGCGCATTTTCGCTCATGTGAGCGTTCGCTGACTTGCTCTTTCGGTTATCTAATATAGACCCTCTGATAAACACTATGAATATAAAACAACGGAGCATTGAGAGGAGGAAGGAGATAATGTTTAATTTTCTTTCAGAAGTCTCCATCATAAAAATGAACATTGCTTTGAAAAAAGTTTGATTTTATTAATGAGACAATCATTAGAATACTCATGTATTATCTCAAGATTATTTTACATGTAATAAAAACAGCACTAGGACAACCCTTAAAAAATTCATGTGCACAAAAGATTTAGGTCACAAAATCCCAGACCTAACATTATACTGCATCCTAACTGACAAAACCACTTCTTATTTTAGGATACATCAAAGTCACATTTAGAATGTCCCTTATGGACTTCAATCTTGCAGGTTACTTCTCTGATAAAGCTTCATCCATTATCCTTTAGTTAAACAACTAGGTCTGACAGCAGACTTTAAACTGTGCCAACCTCTTTCAGGTAACACAATCTTTATCATTAATAATGAGCCCCTCTTCTATTATAAATTCCCATATCTAGAAAAATAAAACATTGCAATATGTTTGTTAAAAGATGCAAAATGTAAGGAATTTGTAACCCTTTGAAGTTAAAGAGAAGTCACTTCCCTTTTTCTAAATTTGCTGAGGTGTGCAGTAGTCAATATGCTACCAGTATTAACAACACATACATCTAATTTAAAGAAATGCTTCACAGTTTTTACACTATCTGTTGCCATTCAATATTAGTAATTTATTACAATATAACAAATTGTAGGCATAATTCTTATATCTGGCTTGTCTTCCCTTCTGGACGTGGAAGGAATCGTGGTTGATTAGCAATAATTAGAAAGGGCTTATACATTTCCATCTTTTGTAATTCTAGTTTTCAGAATTTTTATATTTTAATAAATTAAACTGCTGATACTTTGCACTATTTTAGAGCTGCAAAAAGCATGCTTGACCATAAGCTAATAATAATAGTAATTTTAAAAAGTTGGAAGTAGTTAAATTGTATTTTGAACATACCTTCAGAGAATGTTAATCATGATGTTAGTGCTATGATTAATCTTATATCTCCCTTCCAAAACTGTACAAGATTAAATACTGGATAAATAAAGGAGATATCACTTAACAAAACTTACAACTCCTTTATAAAGCATTATTTGTTCTTATGGAAATTAATTCCCAAATTTAAATATCTTGTAAGTAAACGTCCATAGTTAGAGGTCATTTTGCACAAAGTATGCCACCCAGTGAGTCAAAAGATCATCCTTGGCCTCGTCTCTATTAAGCTAATTGGATAGAAAGATATTGAATTTCCCCTTGGAAAATGATGCAGAACTAGTTATTGAATGGTGTACTAACATTACTGATAGTATTGATAATAAACATACCTTTTACAATGAATTAAAGAAATGGATCATTTAAGCAAAGTTTGTATCTGCTTATCTTGCTTGCATGTAGTTATGCAGTTTGTATGATTGTTTTATTATGCACAATTGCATTATACGACAGTTCAAAAAAAGGTTGTGATCCAAATCCAAGAGTATCCTCCAAATAATTGTGGCCTATAATATGGCCAAAAATTATGTACCAGAAGGGCATGCTCTTCAACACCAAAATATTAGGAGGCATGGAGAACAATAATACAATATAAAAGAGAATGCACATAGCAACAGGATTATAAAGGCAAGTCATGGGCATCAGAAATTTGTAGAGCCATTAGATGATGCAGGAAGAAGTGCTCTTTTGGAGAACGGATCCAGTTCTAACAGAAATATGCACATGCAGTAGAGGAATGAAAGCCAGGCATTGTGGACATAGGTAACACTGCTGGGAAACAGAAAAAAAGATGCCTGATATGTTTAAAGAAGGTGATATGCAAGGCAATGCTTGCAGACAATAATGGAGTTTCCACCTATGTACGGGCAACACATTAGAAAGATATACACAGGGTGGTGGATAAGCAGTGCTGATGAGAATGGGTAATACTGCATTCAGGATGCAGGCAGCCATACAACAGGCTATGAATGCTCTACACTGAGGTCCAAGGCATTTGGGTTGACCAATTCATGTTACCTAGTCCCATGCATCCTCAGTTTCCATGCCACTTGATGGATGCACCAATGGGCCATGGACACCAGCCTTATGTACCTTTTCACATACATGAGGAACTGCATTCAACCTGTTAGGTAAGTCCAGACAACTACTATTTCAACTATATGAGGCAGAGGGTTATTATCAATGAGATCTTTAGCTCAAGAAACCTCTCATGCTTGCTGTATATAGAGCTGTGAGGTCATATGCTGCTCTTCATAGCCCCAAATTTCAACCTGTGTATAACTACCAAAGTAAAATGTGCACACAAAAAGAATAGTTTAGCTCATTTAATTGTAAAGATCAAGTTTCTTTGATCCGTGGAGATCTTTATACCACATCATGCCTCACAGATAAGAATTATTATTGAATGTAGTGCCATATTTTGTGACCTTTGCAAAAAGCACATGAAAGAACTTTTAAAGGTGCAATGATTTCTTGCTGGAAAAAACAAAGGACTAGAAAACTTGACCAATTTAGAAAAGCTTTTAAAACTGCAATTATATTTTGTTTCACAGACATTTAATGACAGATAAGTGTATGGTCTATATGGTAAATATCTGATCCAGTTCTGCATGAATGTCTATGATTGTAGTTCATAGGATCATAGCATCACAGAAAGTTACTAGGCTAATGGCCTAAGGGTGCTTACATGCCTAGCCAAGTTTTACCTTTATTTCCACAATCAGCACCCTATTGCCCCTTTCAAAGAGGGACACAGGTCACCCTTTGTGCTTTGCTCCATATACCCTAGGTTTTACTGAAGCTGCTCTGGATTTTGCTGGAGCTTCAGCTGCGACTGTCATGCCCTTAGGCCTGTATCTTTTAACCTTGTGCTGCATACTATCAACATTGGCACTAGAAGAAGCCATGTGCATGCTTTTCACATTTGTAAGCATATTTGTCTGCTTTTCTGTAAACTCATACAACTGATAAATCTCATTGGCCTTATTTAAAGTTAAATCACTATCATGAAGCAAAATCTTTTTCACTGTATCATTATTAATACCACACACAAGTCTGTCCTTTATCAGCTCATCTCTCCGATCACTAAATCTGCACATTTTAGCCTTATTTCTCAAGTCATTTATATATTCTGCAAAAGTTTTACCAGGCTTTTGATCTCTAGTGTAAAATAAGTGCCTTTCCATTGTAATATTCATTTGGGGATTACACATTTCTTTAAATCTACATTTTAAGCACTTATACCCAATCATCCTTTTGCAGTAAGGGCAAAATGGACTGAACCAGAACCATCAGAAACTTTGTATACTGCACAAACTGATTTGGTACCGTAATATGGTAGTCTTCCCCTTACCCTGCACACAAATGAACACTCTCTTTCAGTGGGTTCTGAACCAGCTAAATTAAGCAGAATAAATGTTTTCGTATGTGCATCTTTGTTAGAAAATGCAGGCTGTATGAACATATCATACTCTTGTTCAAACACTCTCCAATAATTTTTTGCAATATTGTTATCAAACACAAGCTGACTTGGTCTGCAAAATCCTTCTGCCATACCAACAAATTATTTTTAAACACAGTGCAAACTTGGACCTTGTAATTATGTATGAACATTCTCACATACCAGGTACTTGTAATAATATCCAAATGCACAATAATGTATTTGAAAGACTGTATTTTGTGAAATAACTGTACTGTAATATTACACAAACTTCACAATACTTTGCACACTTTAGATGCTTAAAACAGCTTTAGTTAATGCAAAAAAGTAGTTCATTGCAAAAAAAATGGTCATTTTCCCCTTTCTTATACTTTTTATGCAATTTGGATACTGTTTCATTGTTCTAAGTAATTATTTTGAATACTTTTATCAATATGTTGCAATTTCAGGTTTTTCATTTAATTGGAGCATTCTGAATGCTTCATTTTATATTCATTGTGAAAAAATCTTTTAAGCAAATTTTAGTACCTGGAATTCGTTTCTGACCTGTTTGCAAGTTGTTTGAGCTTTGGATGATCCACTTGTGTATATTCCTCCATGCCTCTTGGTTTTGATTCTGGATCCCATTCTGATGCCATGTGTGATGATTGGGGAGAAATGGGCGAAGGCTGCCAGCCTAGTCAAATAGAATTTGATATCTAATTCTGGCATTTGTAAATAAATGTAAAATACAGGCATCTTTTTAAATGTAAGAAAACACTGTAAAATGTGAACTTCAAGATTGTTGCAACATTGCCCCCTTGATGTAAAGAAAAACTAAGTCAAGCCTTTTAAATCTGTCTTTTGAAATTGAAAAGATTTTATGACATTCTTTGATCTTTAAAGTTGGTTCCGGTCAGGCTGGCTGAAGACATTCTGTCTATTGTGTTAACTAAGGACTAAATGCTAGAGTGTATATGCGAAATGCCTTTTAGTGTTGTATTCTCCTGTGCAGGCGTTAGCTTGCTAAATAATGTAAATGGAGTTTCTATTAGCCTGGTTCCCAGGCTAATATGAATACTGGGAAAACTTAAGTGTCAAAAATGATGTAATCTGGGGAGGACCCAGAGACATGTTTGTTGGTAATGTTTAAATACTATTTCTCATAAGAGACAAAATGCATTTTGATCTTGGATATCCAACTTACCAGCACTCTGCCTAAGCTCACATGCAAGTTTCTAGCACTGTGATTTCTTGTAGGAATAGTTAAAGCTAGTAAAGATTAATTAGGTATTTTTCTTTGAAATCAGACCTGTCCTACTGTATTATTTTAAGTTTATGTGTGATCTCTGAACTCTTAAATATCTCTGTGGTGTAGTAGTTCTGTCTTGTGTTTTATTTATTTATTATTAAATATTTTTAAAACCTTCTACCCTTGGCTGGTTTATGTAGAGATAAATTATGTTTTAGAGTGCATTATATATCTATAGAGTTTACTGTCTAAGCCCTTCCAATAAGCTTAGACTGTATAGTCACATTACTATTGGATAATAATATTGCACAGTAATAATTGAACACCCTTTTAATGGCCTTTTAGTAGCTGGTATTATTAACTGGGTGGTGGCAGTAATTACTACCATATAGTCTAGGTAAAGGGGCACAGTTGGAGAATCTGTGTCAGCCTTTCCCAGGAGAGTCTGTGAAGTTGTATAAACACTTATCTCAAGGTGTGTGTGTGGGTTGTGTCAGCTACTTGGCAGGGACACGAAGCACTGTTTGGACAGAGAGGGTACTAGAGGTTCTAGCTTGCCCAGTTAGGCTGAGACCTGGACCCTATATTTGTGCCAGTGGGGAGTCTTATTGGGGACCTGGTGAGCAAGGGAGCAGCCAGCCCCAGACTGACTGTGATCTCTGTGTGCACTTAAGAGAAATTGTACTTTACTGTGTGTATTAGTTATCCTTTTCTCTTCTAGGAGATGACCTCCCTGGTGTTAGTGGTGAGGATTGATGCTCCTTGATTGCTGGGCCAGAGCACGGTCGTCACACCATGTCACTCTTCTTGTGTATCTGAATAAGATGATGAGGCCTGGGTGTTCCTTTAAGCAGATTATTATACACAGCCACATCAAGATGGATGACTGGAACATGAAACTTAAATGAACTAACTGACTGACTGCTACCCTCATACAAGCTTTCACTCTGGCTGCTCACTCAAAATGGCACTCTTGCTTGCACGTGCTCAGTACTTATATGCACATGCCCACTGACTGGAATACTTCTTAAAGGTACATCACACACTCTGTTCTACAATGGGTCTGTTGCTGGAGGTGGATTATTTTATTTTAGCTGTATGGGTTCTATCAGTGAGCCAGATAGTGACCCATCTAATGACATAAGGGTCGATACCAAGCTGGGTGAGTTTGTCAATGATGCCTGAGTTGGGGATAGTGTCAAATGCATTGGCTAAGTCTAGGTAGGCTGTATGTACAGATTTCCCCTTGTCCAGGGCCTTGGTGACTGTCTTGAAGATGTCTACCAGGTTTAACATGCATGATCTCCCTTTGAAAAATCCAAAATAAGTAGGTTTAGGTGTTTGGAGATTACCTATTTTTTTGTTGATAAGGTCCATGATGACTTGCACCATGGCCTTACAGATAAGGCTAGTAAGGCTAATAGGTCTATAGTTACCAGGGTCAGGGGAAGTACCACCTTTTTCCAAGGGCATAATGGTAGCCATTTTCCATTCAGCTGGGAAGACGCCGGTACTTAGACTATGACTGAAAAGAGTACCCAATGGTGTTCATAATTCTTGTTGGAAACTATGTAGGAAGCAGCCTAAGATGTGATCAGGTCCCATACATGCTGTGCTTTTGGCCTTCGAGATGGCGTTTATGACTTGCTCTTTAGAGATACAAGGTACGGGACAAGTGGTAGGGATGTCATGGGTACATGTGGTGGAGACAAGGGAGTGAAGTTTTCACAGAACCTGTCAATCAACAGGTTAGCTATGTCCACAGGCTCATTATATGTGGTATCATTAATTACCAGTTCAGTACAAATCTGGGCCTTTCCTAAAGGATACCTTATGCTTGTCCTTAGTTAAGGAAGCTAATCTAGATTCGTAGTTTGCTTTGGAGGAATTCACTAGAAGTCTTATTTGCTTGTTTAAGCTAAGGAAGGAGTGTTTCCAGTTTAGGGCCTACTCCCTCTTACTCCTAGTCAGCAATTTCGTCTTATTATTGTAAGGTCTGTTAATGGCAGTTGGCCACCAGGCAGGTTTGCTCTTCCTTGAGAAGCTTGTATTCGCCCTATCTGGTACAGCCAAGTCAATGCAGTTATACAGGTGTTTGTATAAAGCATTGGTGTAGAACTTAACATAGTTGCCAGTTCCATCTGGGGGGAGGTGTAGGGACACTATTTATACTATCCTGTAAGAGGTTATAACCTGCTTTGGAGAAGTTTTATTTAGTCTAGTTGCTGCTGGGGGGATTCAGGTGTGATATTTACTTTGAATGAGACAAATTTGTGGTCAGATCTTACCAGGGAAGACCTCACAGTGGGGGTGCTACAGTGGTCCCTCATATTGGTAAACACCAGATCCAGGATGTTGGCATGCCTTGAGAGGGTATCAACCATCTGGTCCAGGGAACTGGAGTTAATGAAGCAAAGGAACCTTTGGGCAAATGAGTTTGAGCATGAGTAATATACCCAGTCAATGGATGGATAAGTTGCCCAAAATCATGGTGTTCAGATGCATCTTGATAGACTCAAGTAGATCCAAATAGGCAGAGTGGCTGATTTATGGTGGGGGTCCTGTAGCTGGCAATGACTTGCATAGGTGTCCTACCAATAGTTATTTGCACCCAAAGTATCTCCAGGGAATCATACTGTTTAACCAATCTCTAGGTGTCTTTATCTTTAATGAATTTTGATATACTGCATGGTATGTGGTCTGAATGTGTGGAAGACAGTATAACTCGATATGGCTTGGATGTACTTCACAGCCTTGGACAAGGTCTCTGTAAGTGCACAGATGTCTATGTCTTCCAAGGCGAGGACTGGTTCCAGTGAGTGCAGTTTCATGTTAAGGCTCCTAGAGTTTAGCAGCATAACCTTGAGGTTGTTTTTAGATGGAGTTTTTATTTTGGGAATTTTGTCCTTGACACTGACTAAAAAAGGCACTATGGAAACGTTCAGTGGTTGGTGGGCTTAAATTACATCATTCAACTTAATAATGAAAATAAATAGAATTGGCCAAATCCATTGTACACTGCCTTTCAGTAATATGGAATTAGCTTCCCATTAAATCACACATGTACACACACACACACACACACACACACACACACACACACACACACACACACACACACACACACACACACACACACACACAC